>NC_050448.1:79194052-79339052 GCF_903995425.1 Onychomys torridus | reverse complement strand
CACATATTTTTATAAAGCTACCCTTAAAACAAAAAACAAAAAACAAAAAAAAACCCAGGTCTTGGTTCTGTGTAAGCATGATGTCCTGAGTTCAAATCCCCAGACCATATTAAAAAAAAAAACAAAAAAAAAAAACTGGACGTAGTAGTGTGAACCTGAAATCCCAGTGAGCCTATGGCAAGATAAAAGGAGACAGATAAATCCTCAGAAGCTTCTGGGCCAGCAAGGCTGGCATACCCAGTGGGGGACAACAGACACCCTGTTTCAGACAAGGTAGAAGACATTACTGCCACTGGTAGAAGCTGGTCCTCTGACCTCCGTAAGTGTGCTGTGGCTTCTGTGTGTAAACACACACTCACACTTTCCCGTACTCACATACACACACACTCACACACTCAAATATGCATCATGCATATAAACAAGCAAAACAAAAACAAAACCCAGGGGTCTTTTTTTTTTTGGTTACTCCAGAATCAACAATGTTGTGTGTCCCTCACGGGATCACACAGGGTGGAGGGGAGGAGTGAACAAGGCTTCCTGCCTGGCTGGGGAGCTGGGGGTCCTGGGCTCTAGGCTTCATGCACCATCGGGTTAGCCTGGCCAGACTGAAACACCTCACCTCACGGGGCCCTGTGAGGAGGGAGGAGGTGAGAGGTGGGGCTGGCAGAAGGCTTTGGGCAGCCAAGCTGTCCGAGGCAGGCTTCTCATTCCGTCCGTCCGTCCGCTCCGCCCACGTCACCGCTTGCACTTTCCCCCAGGAGGCTGGGTGCAGCTGTGCGTGCAGCCTGCACGAACCCCGAACCTCGGGCGGTGCTGGCGATTGTCGCCATTGGCTTTCTGAATTATTCATCCCTCCTTTCCCCATCGCACCCTAAAGCTAAAGCTTTAAATAGGTCTGGGTGTTGGTGGGGCCGCTGTGTTCACCATCCATCCCTCCTGTCAGACAGTCTCCGGAGAAGACTGCTCCCCACACACATTGATTTTTCCCTCAGCCGGGCCTCACAGTCATGGTCGTTGGCTCTGCCTGGGTCCTAGGGAACAGCCCCAGCTAGGGTGAGGCAGAGGCCCAGCTCCCAGCACAGCCCTGCCTGGGGGCTTTTCTGCCCATCTCCGCAGACACTTGCTAAGTATTTCAAACCTATATTCAGCTAGCTGATGGCAATTGTGAGCCCAGCAGGCTCTCAGGAAAGTTCTTCTGTTCCTCCTCCTGTTCAGAGGCTGGTGCCGGGCTGACCCAGCACCCACAGGTGGCACCTTAACTATGCAGTGACTCAGCCCCGCCCCCACTCCTTTGCCCGGAGAAGAGTTACAGTTTTCCCCAAAGACATGGAGAAGCTTTTTTGTGCACTACCTGGAAACAACTGGTTACTGTAGATGCCTAGGAACACAGCGGGGTGGGGGTGGGGGATGGATACTATTTTAGAGTCAGGGTGGAGATATGGTTTAGGGAGCCTCCAAGGTCCAGAGGGTGATACGAGGCTCTGGAGAGTTCAGGTGGGTTGGAAATCCCAACTGCTCCTCTGCATCTTTTTGGTACGCTGCTGTCGGTTACAGCCTGGACAAGTCAACTGCCCTGTCCCTTCTCCCTGCTCCCTGCCTGGCTTCTGAGCCCAGGAGCAAAAAGGCTCCAGCCCGGCGGCGGTGGTGTCGATTGCCTTTAATCCCAGCACTCGGAAGGCAGAGCCAGGAGGATCCCTGTGAGTTCGAGGGCAGCCTGGTCTACAGAGTGAGATCCAGGACAGGGACCAAAACTACACAGAGAAACCCTGTCTCGAAAAACAACAACAACAAAAACAAACAAACAAACAAACAAAAAAGCTCCAGTCTAGCCTCAGATGAGAACATTTCTTCCTTCTACTCCTTCAGCATATCCACTGACTTGGCTCTTCTGGGGATCTCCTAGCTTGCTTATTTCTGTTACTGTAATGAAATACACAAGCCTGGATGCTTTGTAAAAAAAAAAAAAAAAAAAAAAAAAAAAAATTCAATTCACAGTTTTGGAGACCTCAAGTCCAGGAGTTGGTAACTCCATCTATTTGGTCTCTGATGAGAGCCTCTCTAGCTGTTTCATAGCACAGTAGACAGCATTATAGGAGGCAGAAGAGAGAACAAGAGTGATTGGAACTCACATGGCAAAACAGAGAGGGGACTAGAGAGGTTTGCATTTTAATAACAATACTCTCAGAAGCCCACAAAGTTGCTTTACTCCTTCTCAGGGCAGCCCCCCAAATGGTCCAGAGCCCTCCTACCTGATCCCCTATTAGCATCACCACACTGAAGATCAAACTTCTAGTACTTGAGCCTGGGGAGGGGGGGAGACACCACATCCACACAGCGCCTCAAGGTACTCATTTCTCGCCACACCGTCCTCATGGCACTGGTGTGGCCCAGCATGCCCTTTACTGCTGACCCTCTCTTTAGTCCTCCAGCCTCTGTGACAAAATGTCGTCGATGACACTATGGATTCATTACTACCACGCTCAGTCTGGGTGTTTCTAGGGTGTCTAGCTTGAATCTCTCCAGCTGCAGTTTGAATCTTCCCCCTTTCCATTTCCTCCACAGCAGGCTGTTGGAAGGGTGCCTTGACTCACTTGCTTTCCTCTGAGATTCAGAAACATTAAATTACTTGCCCAAAGTCATAGGGCTGTGTCACAGCTGGTACCCTGGGACCCAGATCCTCTCCTTCCCAGCACAGCCTACCACCCCACCTAGGAGACCGAGCCCATCCCAGGGCAAGGCATGCTGTTTCCCATGACCTGAGCTCTCCATTCAGCTCTGAGTTCTCACATTAGCCGTGAATTCAATGAAGCCCCTGGAGATCCAAGGAACCCAGAGCTGCCCCGGAGCAGGAAAGGGTCCTGGGCTCTGCTTTCCTGCCAAGCACCCCTGCCGGCCTGCACAGGCACTGCCATCTCTAAGGGCAGCAGAAATTGGGCTTTTAGAGTAAAAAACAACTCTTGCCTGTCAGAACAAGACACCAGGTTATGACAGGGCAGGGAATGGACCCCAAGACCTGGCTTCTCACCAAGGTTTAGCTGCACAGAGAGCTGGGTATTCCTTTACCCATCTCCCTGGTGAGGCTCTTCAAATGGGCCATGACCACAGCCTCAGTGACAGTCCATGGCTGGCATCCTGGAACCTCTCTTTCCTGGTGAGCCTGGCCAACCAGGTATCTGGTGTGGTAGAACAGCGCCATCTACTTGTGATTGAAGCTAGAGCAATGGCAGGGACCTGCCAGCTTCACCAGAGGGTCCTGAGAGTCCCTGGACATGACTAATTCTTTAGCAGAGCATGGCCTTTCCTGATATATAGGAGATCTCAGTGAGTTGGTCTCCAGCTCAGAGACCAAGGCTGTTGTTGGATAGAGCATCCAGTGTCAAGCTGAGGACACTCCTGAAGGAGCCTCAGCTAGAGTCCACCAGTAGTAACCAGGCTGCTTACAGAGACAGTGTGAGGGCATTGGGTGGCCAGTCTAGCTGGCTTCATTATCTAGGACTCGGTGCAGTACTGTTTATGTGTGTGAGAGCACATGAATATGAGCATGTGGGTGTGTGCAGGTGTACATGCATGTGTGTGTGTGCAGGTTTGCATATGTGTGTGCGGGTGTACATGCATGTGTGTGCACAGAGGACAATCTCAGGTGTCATTCCCCAGGTGATGACCACCTTGTGTTTTTTTGAAACAGGGTCTGTCTCACTGGCCTGGAATTCTCAAGCAGTTTGGTTGGTTGGCAAGCAAGCCCCCACCTCCCCAGCGCTGGGATTGCAAGTGCACCCCACACAAGCTTATTCGCTTGGGTTCTGGATATCTAACTCAAGTCTTGAGGCAAGGCAAGCACTTTACTGACTGGCCTTTCTCCCCAGGTCTCAGTGGAAAACTGCTGTGGATATCGCTCTGTGTAAATAAAGTTCTGATTGGCCAGTGGCCAGGCAGGAAGTATAGGCGGGACAAGAGAGAAGAGAATTCTGGGAAGTAGAAGGTTGGAGAAAGACACCGCCAGCTGCCGCCATGACAAGATGTAAGGTACCGGTAAGCCACGAGCCATGTTGCAAAGTATAGATTAATAGAAATGGGCTAATTTAAGATAGAAGAAGTAGATAACAAGAAGCCTGCCACAGCCATACAGTTTGTAAACAATGTAAGTTTCTGTGTGTTTATTTGGTTGGTTCTGAGCATCTATGGGCCTGGCGGGTGAGAGAGATTTGTTCTGACTGGGCCAGGCAGAAAAACTCTAACTACAGAAAACTGTGAATGTGTCCAGGAACAAAGGAGGCACGTGGAAGCCAGAGACTGTTCCCACCCTACTCTGGACCTAGTCTGTCCTGAGGGCAGCCACACAGAACTTTGTTGCTTCTGCCTACAGAGAAGCTCCAGGGGTCAGAACAGTGTGGGTCCCAAGAGGGCTGTGCTGGAGGAGGATGGGCCATGACCTGGATTCATTTCTGTCGCTATAATAAACACTCTAACAAAAAGCAACTTAGGGGAGAAGGGGACTTACTCCCGTTTACAACTCCAGGTTACAGTTTATATCACCAGAGTTTACATCATTGTGGAGAAGCCAAGGCAGGAACTTCAAACTGCTAGTCACTAGTCATCACATCCATAGGTTCAGAGCAGAAAGAGGGGTCTAGAAAGATGGCTCAGCAGTTAAGAGCTCTGGCTGCTCTTCCAGAGGACCCGGGGTCAATTCCCAACACCCACACGAGAGCTCATAATCATCTGTGCATCCAGTTCTAGGGGATCTGATACTCTCCTCTGGCCTCTGTGCACAGACATACAGGTAGGCAAAATGTGCATGCACATAAAATAATTTAACAATGTTTGAAAAGAGCAGAGGGAGCCAGGCAGTGGTGGTGCACACCTTTAATCCCAGCACTTAGTTGGCAGAGGCAGGCAGATCTGAGTGTGAGGCTAGCCGGGTCTACAAGCAAGTTCCAGGACAGCCAAGGCAGGTTATACAGAGAAACCCTGGGGGTGGAGAGAGGATACCTGCCTAGGGAACAGCGCCACCTACAGTCAGCTGAGTTTTCCCACATGAATTAACTTTAAGCCAATCCTCCATAGGCTAATCCAATGTAGACAATGCCTCATTGAGACCTCCTAGTGATTCTAGGTATTGAGTTCACAATTGAAGTTAACCATCACAGGCCACAGCCAGGCTGCAGCACCGGCTCAAGTGCTGAACTGAGTCACTGTTGGGAGAGAGGCTGACCCAGAGGTCTTTTGAGACGTGCTTAGCTCAATGACTATGAAATGTAAATCAGCCCGTGTATATCACTTCCTTGCATCTTAACTTTGCTCCTAAGGTTCAGATCTGCACTCCCTGCTGGGACTCCCCAAGTAGCAAGCTCAAAGATAGGGCTAAGCTTTCAGGACAGTAGTTAGGAATGATCACCAAATATCACCAAATGGACACTCCTGGGCAGGGGGAGAAGCTGAGTTGCACTGTAATCTAGACACCAGTTCCAGGAACTCCAAAACCAAAGTGAGCCACTGATCTGTCACCATGTGCAGGCTATCCTGGGAAGGGCTAACAGCACTCTTTGCACTTGGGGGTGTGTCCTGCAGTCCTGGAGGGGCCTGGGCTGCAGAGCATCACAGAGTCACGATTCCAATGTGACAATTTAATGGCAGTGAACCAAGTAAGAAAGGTCATTTGGCAAGAGTCCCTGTCCTGGGGAGGGGAGAGGTGTCTTTGTTTTATTTGTTTATTTGTTTGTTTGTTGTGTACATGTATACAATGTATATGCATGTAGTTACGTGCACCATCTGTATGCAGAAATTGATGGAGGCCAGAAGAGGGCACTAGATCTGCTGGAACTGGAGTTATAGGCAGTTGTGATTTACTGTGTAGTTGCCAGGAATTGAACCCAGGCACTCTGGAAGAGCAGTCAGTGCTTTTAACCATCAGGCCACCTCTCCAGTCCCTGTTACAGGTTTCTTAATTACTGAACCTGTCTAAGAGAAGATGGTCAATGTCCACTCTGTCCCTCCCTTCTCCCAGTCTCCTCTAAGAGGTGACCCACGAACAGGAGACCAGATGCTCTCCCTTTGATCACCAACGATCAGATCTGAGCACAAGACATTCATTCTTATTCCAGTCACACAGCAGCCCAGATTAAAATTCATACTCATGTTTCCTTTCTTCTTTCTACACTGGGTAATTAGCTTTCATTTCTGTGGGTAAGCGATTAATTAACGCTCTGTTAATTACAACGGAGATCAGAACTTGAAATATGCTCAGTTTGTTTCTTTCTACTTTTCAAAGGAAAGGGGAGTAGGGATGTGGAAAGAAAACAAGAACGGGGCTTGTCTTAGGGTTGCTATTTTTCTGTGATGAAACACCATAACTAAAGCAACTTGGGGAGGAGAGGGCTTATTTGGCTCACACTTCCACATCATAGTCTATTACTGAAGGAAGTCAGGATGGAAACTCAAACAGGACAGGAACCTGGAGGCAGGAGCTGATGCTGAGGTCATGGAGGGGTGCTGCTTACTGGCTTGTTCATAGCTTGCATGGACTGCTTTCTGATAGAACCCAGGACCACCAGCCTAGGAGCTGCCCCACTCACAATGGACTCCCATATCAATCACTAATTAAGGAAATGCCCCACAGGCTTGCCTGCAGCTGACTGATCTTATGGAGACATTCTCTCAACTGAGACTCCTTCCTCTCTAATGACTAGCTTGTGTCAAGTTGACCTAAAGCTATCCAGCACAGGACTGGAGAGATTACTCGTCCATTATGAGCTCTTGCCACTCTCACAGAGGAGAAATATTCTCTTCCCAGCATCCATGTTGGGCAACTCACAACCTCCTGTTACTCCAACTCTGGAGAATCCAAAGCACTCTTCCGGCTTCTGAGGGCGCGGAAGCAGAGAACCAGCTCCTTCGAATTTCCTCTGATCTTTGCATATGTGCCATGGCATGTGCACACACTAAATTTTTAAAAGAAAGGGAGAGGGGTTGGGGATTTAGCTCAGTGGTAGAGCGCTTGCCTAGCAAGCACAACGTCCTGGGTTTGGTCCTCAGCTCCGGCAAAAAAAAAAAAAAAAAAAAAAGTTTAAAAGAAAGGAAGGGAGGGAGAGAGGGAGGGAGGGAGGAAGAGAAGATGCCTAAAATGTTGGGACCGTCTTCACATCCTTGCAATGTGAAGGGCACACCTCAGCAGGCAGAATGGTGTTCCTGGACCCAAAAGTGCCACTGGGTACAAAAATATAGCTCTCTAAGTTGAGTCCACCCACCCCACCCCCCACCCCCCATCCCTGAATCCTTGCCCCTAACCACACCCCACACACATGCCTCAGGGAAGGATGTCCATCAACAGGATCGTGTGCAAGCTGCACATGAGAGTGTGAATCGGTGCAACTTCTTTGGAAAACAAGTTGACATTACCTTTGAAACTGGAATGTTTGCTCGCCATGGGATCCAATCTCCTCCTTACAGTTAAACCACAGAAAGGTGCATGCGAGCACCAGCAGGGGTGGACAGAGGAGTGGAAGCGACCCTCACCTGCTGTGGGATGGTCTGTATGTCAAATGTGTCGCTCTGATTGGGTAAAATAATAAAGTGCTGATTGGCCAGTAGCCAGGCAGGAAGGATAGGGTAGGTGGGACAAGGAAGAAGAGAATTCGGGGAACAGGAAGGCTGGGAGGAGACACTGCCAGCCGCTGCCATGACAAGCAACATGTAAGGTACTGGTAAGCCACGAGCCACGTGGCAACTTATAGACTAACAGAAATGGGTTAATTTAAGATATAAAAACTAGATAGCAAGAAGCCTGCCACGGCCAGACAGTTTGTAAGCAATATAAATTTCTGTGTGTTTACTTGGTTGGGTCTGAGCGTATATGGGCCTGGCAGGTGAGAGAGATTTGACCTGACTGTGGGCCAGGCAGGAAAACTCTAGCTACACTCACATCCATGGACAAGAGAGGATGAGTAAAGAGGCTAAGAGGACCCAGAAATAAGAATGGCAGGAAGAGCCGCCCTCTCCAGCATGGGAGACTAAAAGGGAAGAATATTACTGAACCACTGAGCTTGGAGGAGGGACTGCAGGAACTGAGGCTCAGATATCTGCGACAGGGTGCCTGCCGGCTGCGTAGAGCCAACCACTTCTACAAAGATCAAAAGGTAAAACTAGGACTGGTGAGATGGTGAAGGCATTTGTTCCAGACCTAACAACCTTAGTTCAATCCCAAGAACCCTCATGGTGGAAGGAGGGAGCCAGATGCTGAAGGTTGTCCTCTGATCTCCAACATGCACACCACACACAAATAAATAGTGTAATTTAAAAAGACCATTTCAATATGAAAAAGTAAAATGAAACAAACGTCTTGTTTAGTCACATCTACCTATGTAGCAGAAGTTTTTAAAAGTCCACAAAATTCAAGAAGGTGATTTGCCTTTTACATAAGGAAAGATAAGACACAAGCTGCTATAAGCTTCTAATTCTTGTGAATGATGGGTTCGTGGGTGTCTTAGGGTTTCTACTGCTGTGAAGAGACACCATGACCATGGCAGCTCTTATAAAGGGTGGCTTGCTTACAGTTTCAGAGGTTCAGTCCATTATCATCATGGTGGATCGTGGTGGGACGTGGTGGGACGTGGTGGTGTGCAGGCAGATGTGGTGTTGGAGAAATAGCTGAGAGTTCTACACTTGCAGGCAACAAGAAGTCCACTGAGATACTGGGCAGTATCCTGAGCATAGGAAACCTCAAAACCTGCCCCCCATGACACACCTCCTCCAAAAAGGCCACATTTACACCAAAAAAGCCACACCTCCTAATAGTGCCACTCCCTATGAGATTATGGGGGCCAACTACATTCAAACTACCACAATGGGTTAATCACATATTTTATATTTTTAAAAAATTGTTAGCTCAGTGGTAGAGTGCTCACCTAGCAAGCACAAGGCCCTGGGTTCGATCCTCAGCTCCACAAAAAAAATAAAATAAAATAAAATTGTTTTATCGGAAGCAAACTTCTGCCCTCTGGGGTTCTCCCATTGTGCTGTAAGCCTGTATTTAAGACCTCCTCCGTCCTTCAATGAACAGCATTTGGCATTCCAAAAAAAAGGAGCTAGTTAGTAACAAGCCTGGGCTATCGGCCAAGCATTCATAATTTAAAAAAATAGTTAAAAAATTGTTTTATGACAGGGTCTCACTTTAGCCCATGCTGGGTTAAAGTTCATTATATAACCCAGGCTGGCCTCAAACTTGGAGCAATCCTCCTGCCTCATCCTCTGATATGTTGGAATTACAAATGTGAGCCATCTAGAGACCCCTGTAGTTAGAGTTTTTCTGCCTGGCCCACAGTTAGGACAAATCTCTCTCATCCGCCAGGATCTGAGTAGATCCAACCAAGTAAACACATACAAACTTATATTGCTTACAAACTGTATGGCCGTGGCAGGCTTCTTGTTATCTACTTCTTCTATCTTAAATTAACCCATTTCTATTAATCTATACTTTGCCACGTGGCTTGTGGCTTACCGGTGTCTTTACATGTTGCTTGTCATAGTGGCAGCTGGCAGTCTCTCCCTCCCCAGCCTTCCAATTCCCAGAATTCTCCTCTCTCTTGTCCCGCCTATACTTCCTGCCTGGCCACTGGCCATTCAGCATTTTATTTATACAGAGCGATATCCACAGCAGACCCCAGCTGCAACTAACACTTTAAAAAAGTTTTGTGGGGCTAGTGATGTAGCTTAGCTGGTACCTATCATGCCCTAGGTCCTAGGTACAGTGCCCAGTCATTGCATAAAACCAGGGGTGGTGGCTCACGCCTATAATCCCAGCATAATCCTAGAAGCAGGAAGATAAAAAATTCAAGGTCATCTTCTCATCCTCTGCTCAGCTAGTCAAAGCATCTTGGACTATATGAGACCATGTCTTAAAATAAAACAAATAAAAAGAGAAAGAAAAAATAGCTTTGTGGTAGCTTGCCTCTTAGAAGGCCTGATGGTCCTGCCTCCAGAAATTCATACTCTCTTTCACTAACTGCTGCTGATCAACATAGGCTGGTAAAATCCATACAGCACATAAGAACTGTCACCTCCAAGGCTGTTTTGGAGGATGTAGTGGTTTGAATGTAATTGACCCTCATAAGCTCATAAGCAGTGGCACTATTAGGAAGTATGGCTTTGTTGGAGAAGGTATGGCCTTGTTGGAGGAAGTTTGTCACTGTGGGGGTGGACTTTGAGGTCTCATCTATGCTCAAGTCATACCCAGTGTCTCAGTTTACTTTCTGTTGTCTTCAGATAAAGATGTAACCAGTACCGTATCTGCCTGCATACTGCCATGCCCTGCCATGGTGATTGCGGTGGGATGTCTTTCTGTACACTGTGAATATGTGTTGCTCTCATTGGTTGATAAAGCTGTTTGGCCATTGGTGAGTCAGAATAAAGTTAGGCGGTACATTCAAACTGAAGATGGAGATGAAGAAGGGCAGAGTCAGGAGAAGCTGTGAGCCACTGCCAGGAGAAGCAAGATGTGAGAGAACAGGTAATGCCACAAAGCCAAAACAGATGAATAGAATTGGGTTGAATTAAGTTATAAGAGCTAGTTAATAATGATTACAGTTTGTAATTAATATAAGCCTCTGTGTATTTACTTGGGCTCCGCTGTGGGACCGGGCAGGACACAGGAAAACTTCCAGCAACAGATGATAATGGACTAGACCTCTAAAAACGTAAGCCACCCCAATTAAATGTTTTCCTTTATAAGAGTTGCCATGTTCGCCAGGCAGTGGTGACATATGACTTTAATCCCAGCACTCGGGAGGCAGAGCCAGGTGGATCTCTGTGAGTTTGAGGCTAGCCTGGGCTACAGAGTGAGTTCCAGGATAGGCTCCAAAGCTACACAGAGAAACCCTGTCTGGAAAAACCAAAAAGAAAAAAAAAAAAAAAAAAAGAGTTGCCATGGTCCTGGTGTCTCTTCACAGCAATAGAATCCTAAGACAGATGACACCATGGTTTCTGTTCTGGTTTCTCTTGCTTTCTTTTGGTGCTGTGGTCCTGGAGAAGCACTCTGTCATGTTCCTGGAAGTTTTTATAGGGAGGGTCTGTGAGGCCAAACGGAGGGCTGGGCCTTAATACGTAGTCTTGGATATGCATAAAATGTTGAATTTTGTGTGGCCAGGGTTAGGGAGAGGGTAGGCTTGAGACAGGGTTTCTCTGTATATTCCTGGCTTTCCTGGAACTTGCTCTGTAGTGGTGGGATTAAAGTTGTGCTCCACCACTGCCTAAAATGTTGAATATTAAAATGTTGGTGAGATGTTCTGAGGAAGTTGGAGGAAGAGTCTAGATTGAGGCAAGCCTGTTAGGAGTGAAGGGGCCCTGCCTCTGCTGGGGTCAGCTCTGGAGGGACAACAGAGGGAGAGAAGGGAACTGAGATCCTGGCAGCCAGGCTGCAGGGTGGATCTGGCCCACATGGGGGCACCCCACTCTGCCACATGGGTACTGATGGCCGACTGGGATGTAGCTAGAGAAAGGCAGGACCGGAAGGGACTGTTCATGTGCCTATCTATACACCAGACTGACCCCTCTCTCCAGGTTTCTTACCCTTTCTTTTGACATGGGGTCTCTATGTAGCTCTGGCTGGCCTGGAACTCACTCTGTAGACCAGACTGGCCTTAAATTCACAAAGATCTGCCTACCTCTGCCTCCCAAGAGCTGGGATCAAGGTCATTAGCCACCACACACTCAGCACTCTAGGTGTCTTGAAGGAAGTTACTGTGGGGTCCCTCTGGTCATTGGACACACCTGACTTTAGGCCGTGAAAAATTCATGCAGCTGTAGTCAGGACTTTGTGCCCTGAGGGTAGTTGGTGTTAACGTTGGTTATGTTGTGGGAATCTGTGCTGAAGGTGGCATGGGGAGCTAGCTATATAGAATGTCTCTTTCAGTCATGTTCAGTGGGGGCTCCTCCATGACTGCTGACCTTTCTTGCTAAGGGAATTGAGAGTGTAGGGGCAAAGAAACGGTCAGCCTCCACTCCCCCTATAGTGCCTCTATAGACATTCCTCCTAGGTATGATGGGTACAAACCTCTGGCTTCTGGTACACAGTAGGTGCTTCTTAATTGTTAAGGAACTGAAATGCCAGAAAGCCTTAGGGTTGAGAGGTGCTGGGACCCACGACCCTAAAGTGTCACTTCAACATGGAGGCACTGTTCTCTTGTTTTCTCACCCTTCTCACCCAAAAGAAGCCACATCTTAAAAGGTCACTCCTCCCTCTCCCTGCTCCCCAGAAGGTCTCTTCCAGAAGGGTCCTGCCCATTCAGGAGAGAAATGAAGATTACATAAGAAGCTGAAAAGGATCTTCCCAGATAGGGTGTGGGGCTCCCCACAATCTGTTCCATGATATTTGAAAACAGAATGTCAAGGCTGGAGAGATGGCTCAGTGGTTCAGAGCACATGGTGATTTTACAGAGGACCTGAGTTCAGTTTCCTGCACCCACAATAAACATAACAGCCTTTAACTCCAACCCCAGGGGGATCCTACCACTCTGGGCTACTTAGGCATCTACACTCGTGTGTGTGTGTGTGTGTGTGTGTGTGTGTGTGTGTGTGTGTGTGTGTGTGTGCTCTAGCACTTGTGAATTGGGAGTCTTAGGATGCTGAAGGACCTTTGATGAACACTGTAGGAGGTGAATCTGTCTTGCTGTGGAACGCCTGAGCCCAGCACAGCGTTTGCACACGGCAGGCACAGAACAGTAACAGCGGAACATGGACAGGAGCCCACATTTACTCAGCACTTGTGGTTGAGTGCCAGGAACTGTTCAGGGTGTCCTCCAGGCACAACACTATCCACACCAGGCTGAGGAGCAGACCCAGCTCACCCCCACCTGTTTCCTGTCTCTCCCTGACAGAAAGCTTTTGAAAACTGCACCTCCCAGGCCTTGCCTCATGCAGGCCCCTACAGACAGGATGGACATAGAGACCCTCACATGGCATCTGGAAGTGGAGGGAGGGATGGGGCTGTCACCCTGCAGCTGTGGCTGGTTCTCTGGAAGCAGGGTCTGGTACCCAGTTACCACCCCTGGGAGTCAGAGGACAGTTGGCAGCTGCAGTGACTGACACTGTGTCTTCTGGAGCACAGCCCGATGGGTGGAGCCTAGACCTCAGCAGAGCAGTGGTAGCCTTGGATACCAACCCAACTCCCTCCCCTGTTTAGACAGCCCTGCTTCTGCCTCCACCCCTATCTCAAATCACTTTCTGTTCAAAACTCCTCTGGGAACTGCAGTGTACTGAGCTCTGCTGACTCACTCATTGTACAGGCCCAGGGTCACTCACTCAGTGACAAAGCCAGCCTTGACTCTGGGCTTTCCTGACCTCAGTGACCTGGAAAAGCCAAACTGAAGAAACAGCAGCATGGTGGAACTAGGGTTTGCCAACCCAGACTGTGTTTGCAAAAACACTCCAGAGGTCATTTCAGAACTGAAAGAGATCAGGGCTAAGGAGGAGGGTCACCAAGCTCATGGCTGGGGAGGTCAGCTAGGTGGCACCATCTTGGTTTCATTAGTATCTCAGGGTTGAATGGCACCCACCATCCCAACAGGCACATCTCATCCCCGTCTCCACCTGAGGCTGTGCACCAGGTCACCAAGTGGAGACCAGCCCATCTGCTGCCTGGGCCGGGCTGGTTTCTTCCTGATGATGGAGGAGGCGGGGTGGGGTTGGGGACATGGAGTGGGGTTCCGGGGACAGGACACTGCTGTGTCCTCAGGACACTAAATCAAAGTTGCTATTCAAATGATGCCAGCCTTGACCAAAGGTGCTAGGATAAGGCAGCCAGATGGGCCAGTCTGTTCCTGCCTGGCCCAACTCCATCTCTGGAATCTCCACTTATCCATCCATTGTCTACACATTCAACAAATATTTGAGCACCACCACATACCTCGCCCTTGGCAGCTAGCCAGAAATGGAATGTTCAGATGTTCTAAGCTGAAGCCCGAGGCGATTACATTCCCAGGTGGAAAGCCTTCTCCTGTTTCCTTCTTGACTACTGTTCCTTTCGGTGGTTATCTCAGGCAGGTGAATCCAATTTCTCTCTCTTTTTTTTCTTCCCACATTTTCTTCAGCTGTGTCCCCAAGAGCACCTATTTGGTATCGGGACTGGGACTCTAGCTCACTGATAAAAGTGCACTTACCAGGATAAGGCTCCTGGGAAGAGTCTTGGCACAAGGAAAGAAGGGAGGAAGGAAGGAAAGGAAGGAAGGAAGGGAGGAAGGAAAAGAAAGGCACTATTAAAATAGTCCAGGGTACAGCACAGGAAAAAAAAAAGAAAGAAAAAATGCTAAGAATAATATGGAATAGGGGCAGAGAGATGCCCCAGCAGTTATGGACGCATACTGCTCTTGCAAGAGACCCAAGTCCCAGCTCCCACATCAGGAGGATCACAGTGCCCGTACCTCCAGCTCCACGAGATCCAAGCCCCTCTTTTGGATTCAAAGCATTTACACTCACATGTGCACATTCCCACACACAGGCACACATATAAAGATAATAAACCTTTTTAAAATGGAATAAAGGGATTATAGAAATTAGAACATACGTTATGGAGGGGATCAGCAAGAGTGGAGGGGAAGAGAAGGTAAGGGGGGAGTATGATCAAAATACACCATATATATTTATAAATTGGTCACAACATTTTTAAATAAAAAAAGGAAGTTCCAGCCGGGTGGCAGTGGTCACAGAGGCAGATGGGTCTCTGTGAGTTTGAGGCCAGCCTGGTCTACAAAGCAAGTTCCAGGACTGTAGATGTAACTGTCTTGTTAAATAAGAAACACAGAGCCAGTTGCAGAGTTAAAAACCAAGAGGTCAGAGCAATAGCTGAGAGCCTTACCCTTCACTGCTTCTGCTGTCTTTCCTCTGCGGAGAGGACCTCTTGGTTTTTAACTCTGTAACTGGTTCTGTGTTTCTTATTTAACAAGACAGTTACATCTACACAGGAGAGCCAGGGCTACACAGAGAAACTTGAAGGAAAGAAAAGGGGGGGGGGAAGGAAGGGGGGCAGCAGGTAGACACCTGCCACCAAACATGGCAACTTGACTTCAGTTCCCAGGCCCCACATGGTAGGAGAGAACCAACTTCTGCAAGTTGTCCTTTGACCTCTGATTATGCACCATAGCATGTGCAAAATAATCTTCAGCTTTAAAAAATTAGCTTTGGGCTGGAGAGATGGCTCAGTGGTTAAGAACACCGACTGCTCTTCCAGAGGTCCTGAGTTTGATTCCCAGCAACCACATGGTAGCTCACAACCACTTGCAATTAAATTTGGTGCCCTCTTCTGGCCAGCAAGGACACATGCAGGCAGAACACTGTATACATAATAAATAAATAAACCTTTTAAAAAATTAGCTTTATGTATATGTTTTTGCCTGCATGTATGTATGTGTACCATGTACATGCCTAGTGCCTTCAGAGGTTAGAAGAGGACATCAATCCTGATGCCCCAGAAGTGGAGTTACGGATGATTGTAAACCACCATGTGGATGCTGGAACCCAACCTGGGTCTTCTGTAAGATCAACATGTTCTGTTAACTGCCGAGCCATCTCTCCATGGAAACTAGGCTGGCCTTGAGCTAAGGCAGATCTGCCTTCTCTTGCTTTCCGAGGCCGGTTAAAGGTGTGTACACCCAGGCTCCAGTGGAGATTTTGAGGAAGGGGTGTTGGTTCGTTTTTTATTTACTTGGTACAAGGTATAGTGATCTGGGAACAAGGAACTTCAATTGAGAAAATGGTCAGACTAGTGCAAGCCTGTGAAGCCCTCAGGGTTTTCTCGACTAATGATTGATTGGGAAGCCCCGCCCACTGTGGGCGGAGCTACTTCCAGTTGGTAGCCTTGGGTGGCATAAGAAAGCAGGCTGAGCAAGCCATCCAGTGAAGTCTTCCTTCATAGTTTCTGCAGCAGGTCCTGCCCAGAACACAGAAAGCAGGTGGAACTCACAAAGCGGGCTTAGTTGAGAGTCTCTGAGCAAGTACGCGGGCGGGGGGCGGGCTGGGGGCGGGCTGGGGGCGGGCTGGGGGGGGGGGATCAGTGTATTTAAGAATAAAACTCAGAGGCTGGACAGATGGTTCGGTGGTTAAGAACACTTACTGTTCTTCCTGAGGACCGCATCCAGTTCCCAGCGCCAGCGTCAGGCAGCTCACAACTGCCTGTAACTCCAGCTCCAGGGCATCGACACCGTCTTCAGGACTCCATGGGCACCTCCTGACACATGACCCATAAATTCGCACATACACTCTCACACACAAACACATAAATAAAAGTATTTTTTTTAAAGAATATGTCTCGCTGGGCGGTGGTGGCACACGCCTTTAATCCAAGCACTTGGGGGGCAGAGTCTGAGGCCAGCCTGGTCTACAAAGCAAGTCCCAGGACAGCCAGGACTGTTACATAGAGAAACCCTGTCTCAGAGGAAAAATTAAATAAAAAATATATATATATCATCAGGCAGGGTGGCACATTCCTTTCATCCCAGCACTCAGGAGGCAGAAGCAGGAAGATCTCTGTGAGTTCAAGGGTAGCCTTGTCTACATGGAGTGTTCCAGGACAGTCAGAGCTACATAGAGAGACCCTGTCTTAGGGGAAAAAAAATGTGTGTGTGCGTGAGAGAGAGAGAGAGAGAGAGAGAGAGATCTCCTTGTATCTTTGGATGTACAGTGTTTCTTTTCACCTTCTGGCTTCAGGCTGGGCTATTTAAATTGTAAAGGAGGATTTTTCTTGGGCCATTGAAATGTCTCCGAGGGTGAAGGCACTTGCTGCACAGACCTGACCACCTAAATTCAACACTCAGATCCTATGGTTGGAGGGGAGAACCAGGCCCCCAAAGTTATCCTCTGGCTTCCCCATGCATAGCATGACATGTCTGGACATGAACTCAGTGACAAAATTTAAAAACAAATGCATACCTAGAAAATCCCCACAGGGTTTTCTCCTGTGTTGGGAGTTCTCTTGCTTTGTCTGAGCAAGGTAAGTGCTGCTGGCCTCTTCAGAAAGGTATTATTAACCACGCACGGACCATTTGTGAAAGGCCATGCTGTCAGTCTCGGAGGAAGCTGATACTGCTGTTACTATTTGCGTCTCAGACAGTGCCTGGAAAACAGCTGACTGCCCAAGGCTCTTTCATTTCCTTTATTCCTGCCTCACAAACCCTGGTAGATGTAGAGTAAAATGCTGTCAGAACTACATGAAGCTGGACATGGTGGTGCATGTCTTTAATGTCAGCACTCAGGAGGCAGAGGCAGATGGATCTCTGAGAGTTCTCAAGGCCAGCTTGGTCGACAGAGTGAGTTCCAGGACAGGCAGGGCTATGTAGAGACTCTGTCAAAAAACAAAACAAAACAGAACAAAACAACAACAAAAAACTAGCAATGGATTTCCATAGTTCATTTTCACAAATAATGTATACTCATTTTATTTTATCAATGGCAACTAATCAGCCTGCTTGAGAATGTTCTTCAGACCTTTCTTAGCCCTCCCCAGACTGTTTAAAGATGTTGTTATGCCTGGCCTTGCTTGGTCTCATCACAGCCCTTAACTACAACTGGCCTGAGGGACCAGCCCCTGCAGGTGCTCAGACTTCGTTTTGCTCACTGCCAGGTCCTCCCCATCTACCCGGAGAACAGCTAGAAAAACAGGAACACATCTCCTGAAATACCATGCGGATCAAATAGTGAAGGCTAGTCATTGTTTTGGTTTTGTTGTTGTTGTTATTCATTTTGGTTTTAGGATTTCATTGTTTTCCAGACAGCTTCTCACTCTGTATCCCATACTGGCCTTATATTTTCTGTGGTCTTTTTTCCTTTTTTCTGGTTGTATTTTATTTTTCACTGTTGTTTGTAGCCCCAGGCTGGTCTCATCCTCAGAAAGATCCTCTACCTCTGCCGAGATTAAAGGCAAGAGCCACCACACCCAGCTCTCTGGAGTCTTCTTACCTCAGCCTTTCTTGTGCTTGCAAGAGTCCTGGTGTGAGTCACCACACCTTACTGTACTCTTAAGACTGCTGTTCCTTCCACATCACTGAGTGTCTTAGTCAGGGTCACTATGCTCTGGAGAAACACCATGACCAAAAGCAAGTAGAGGAGGAAAGGGTTTGTTTGCCTTACACTTCCCATCAGAGCCCATCACTGTAGGAAGGCAGGGCAGGAACTCAAACAGGGCAGGAACCTGGAGGCAGGAGTTCATGCAGTGGCCATAGAGGAGTGCTGCTTACTGGCTTGCTCAGCCTCCTTTCTTATAGAACTCAAGACACCTGCCCAGGGGTGACCCCACCCACAGTGGGCTGGGCCCTCTCTCATCAATCACCAAGAAAATGCCCTACAGGCAGATCTTATTGAGACATTTTCTCACCGTTCATGAACTGTGTTCCCCTAAAGTTTGTGGTGGGCAGATGATTGTGTTTTGCTCCTGTGAAAGATTAGGAGCAAATGCCTGGGACGGTGCTTGGAACTATACAGTGTCATTAACATTTTAAACAAATGTTAGAAAGTCCAGTTCCTCTGTCCAGCTACATTACCTATTTTGGTTACACCTGTATTCCTGTTTCCTGTGCTGATCCCAGGATAGTAATACTCCACACCAGTCCTGCCACTGAGGTGAGTGAGCACTTTGCTGGGGCTTCCGGAGTTAAACGTTCACCCGCTGGCTGATATTCAGAGGATAACCACAGAAATGCTTGCTGCAAGACAGCTGGTATGTGTCTCAGACAGTGCCTGGAAAGCAGCCGGTTGCCTACGGAAGGATGCCCTGGGCTAGAGTCCACTGTGTGCCTAATCCCAGGTTACTTCACTGCAGTGCAATTCTTGGAAAAGCAGAAAACAGTGGCCTGCCTGAGAAAGCCAGGGCATCCCTACATTTGTCTCTGTTTTCACAACTCTTCCTCACAGCAGCCCTACACTTCCTGTCACTCACAGAGATCTGCCTGCCCCTGCCTCCCGAGGGCTGGGGTTACAGGTGTGCACCACTATAATCAGCTAATTAATTAATTTTCACGTTTTTATTTAATTTAAATTTCACTTTATATGTGTGCCTGCTTTGCCTGTGTGTATCTGTGTGTGCACACACATGTCTACTACCTGAGGAAGTCAGAAAAAGTCAAGTAGGATTCCCTAGAAATGGGGTTAAGGTCAGTTGTGAGCTGCTGTATGGGTGCTGGGAACTGAACCTGGGTCTTCTAGAGGATGCCTTTCTTTTTCTATTCTGGAACTCACTGTGTAGACAGGCTGGCCTCGAACTCATAGAGATCCACTTGCCTCTGTCTCTTGAGTGCTGAGTGCTGGGATGAAAGCCATGTGCCACCATTCCTGGCTTAGCAGATGTCTTTCCCATGGAGACAGCTCTCCAGCCGGCCCCTACCCCTGCCCCCCCCAAAGTGTTTTCCTTTTCTTTCTTTCTTTTCACAGGCTCTCACTGTGCAGCTCTGGGTGGCCTAGAACTTGCTGCAAAGTGAGGTCCTGGAAGCCTCAAACCCAGAGATTGCTTGCCTCTGCTCCCCCAATGACGGGATTCAAGGCATGGCTCACCATGACATTGTTGATGTTTTAAAGATTGAGCTGTTAATGGAGACAAGCCAATGAGCAGCCTACGTGGATGTTGGGAACTGAACTCCAGTTGACAGCAAGGGCAGCAAGTGATCTTAACCATAGAGCCACCATCCTCTCAGTCCACAAATTTTAAATTTTAATCAAATCAAATTTTTCTACTTTGTAAAACAGTTAAATTTGTTAGTACTTTTTGTATCCTACAAGATGTGTTCCAAGAGCTACCTCTGCATACCTCAGCTAATGTAAATACTGGTGCAATAAACACAGGAGTGGTTGGACATGGTCATACCTGCCTTTAATGCCAGTGAAGAAGGACCTCTGTGAATTCGAGGCCAGCCTGATCTATATAGCAGTTCCAGGGCGGAAAGGGCTATATATATAGAGAGACCCTGTCTTATAATAAACAAATAATGATAATAAAAACATGGAAATGTACACTACAAGATATGTGCCCATTCTAAAGCTTTAGAAATATAGCTTTTGTGTTTGTGCCTACAACATATCACAAATTAATTTTTGCACAATATGCTGACTGTGAAACTAGGGTTGGGAGTTTGTATTCATTTGTTTTTCCCTTGGTCTACTGATATCTAGTAGTCTCAGCACTGTTTATTGGTCCCCCTCCCCCTTAATTCTGGACCAGGGGGACCTAAGTCATCTTCTGAGAGCCCAGTGAAAGATGGTTCTTACCTTGCCTTTACCTCAGGCACAACAAGCCAGCCCAGGGCAAATCAGGTGTAAGACAAGCACCGCGCTCCTGGGGGCTTCGGATCCGACTGCATCTGTGCTACAAATGCACTCAGGACCCCAAGCTACCCTTCCTGGCACCGAGAACCAGCAAGGGTGTCCTCCGTTAGAGGAGACCGGGTTGAGCGGTTCCCGCAGGGGTTTAAGGTCGCGGCACCAGGTGGGTCCAGCCGCGAGGGGGCGCTGCGTGTCCAGACGCCGGAGGTCAGGAGCGCAGCACGGAACCCAGTGTGCGTTGCCTGCTGTGAAATCGGGGGGGGGGGGGGGGATTGGGAGTGGGAGGGGGCGGGGAGCGGGGAGTACCACCTGTGCGCTGGCGAGGACCCTCCATCCGCCTCAGGGCCAGAGAACTAGACGATCGCCCCTCCCGTCCCGGGGAAAAGCAGAAGGGAAGAATCCCTGGAGTGATTGGGAAGGACACTGCAGTCTCAGCAGTACGTGTCCTGGGACAGGTATCCTCACGCCAGCGACCCCGGAACCTCTGTCTTCTGAATGTAAAAGCGCACCTGTTCCCCACTCCCTGGACCTCAACCTGAGTCCCTGAGTCGTTGCGCTCAGCTGAGCAAATAAAACATCCACTCCCAACTCTACAGCCTCCTCCTCTCGGTTATTCTCATCTTCTAAAGAACCAACCTTCACAACTGCAAACATTTTTTTTAAGTGCATTTAATAAGACTCTAATTTTTGTAGGATCTTTCTGGAAAGATCATTAGTATGCATCTATTAGCAACTCGGTCTTTATAACACCAACAATTAAAACGGGCTTTCATTGTCAAGCAGGGAGACAGAAACTGCAATAAATATTTTATTGTCAAATTTAAAAAGTATAAAACCGTCCCCATGCAGACAGACATGGTAGCAGGCGATAAGGCCCATCAGAAATTCTAGAACTCTGAATAGTTTGGAATCGCCTGTTTTCAAAACAGCTGCAACGTTGCAAACAAATAGCTCTAAAAATAGAAACTGAAAAAAGTTGTTTCTTTCTATAGAAAAGGCCTTTTTTTTTTTTTTTTTTTTTTTTTTTTTTTTTTTTAGGCAGGAGTTACTGTGTAACCCAGGTTGTACAAGGCTGTGCCACCACACCAGGCAAAAGAACACTTCATGTCGTATAGAGAATGAACCAGTTATTAGTGAAGAGGTTGGGTTTTTTAATTAGTTTCTACTTATAACGGAAGACAGGAATGAACTGCATACACAGGTGTTTTCTTTCTTTCTTTTTGTTTTTTTGTTTTTCAAGACAGGGATTCTCTGTGTAGCTTTGTGCCTGCCCTGGAACTCACTTTGTAGACTAGGCTGGCCTCGAATTCACAGAGATCCGCCTGGCTCTGCCTCCTGAGTGCTGGGATTAAAGGAGTGTGCCACCACCTCCCAGCAGGTATTTTCAATTTTCAATTCTATGTATATCACAGAACCACTTTCAGTTGCTGGTATGGCCTCAGGTTACACTGTGTCTGACCGTCCACTGACTTTGGTCTCTGTATACTTTTTTTCCTTTTTTAATGTGGAATGCTTCACAAATTTGCATATCATCCTTGTGTATCATCCTTGCACAGGGTTCATGCTAATCTTCTCTTTATAGTTCCAATTCTAGTATATTGTTGCCAAATATGTTTAAAATTAAGTACAAGATAGGTATTTCTCCAAAGATAAACATAGTGTCAGCGTGGACACAGAACGCTGCACCAATCAGGAATCATCAAGCAAATGCAAACCAAAGCCAATTCACACCCACTAGTCTAGCTGGTACCAGGGTGGGGATGTACTTGGCATGGTAGAGAGCTATGTAATCCAGCAGTTCCATTCTGGGTATAAATACAAAAGAAGTAAAAGCAAGACTAACACTTTTTTTTTAGAGGGATGGGGTTTGGTTTTTCAAAACAGAGTTTCTCTATGTAGCCACTACCAGGTTAATTTGTAGCCAGCTTTCTTTTGGGCTGCCAATCACCTCCCAAATCATGACATGGAGAATTATTATTAGTTATGAATGCTCAGTCTTATCTTATGCTTATCCCACTAGCTCGTACAACTTTTTTTTTTTTTTTTTTTTTTAAGATTTATTAAAGCCAGGTGGTGGTGGCTTACACCTTTAATCCCAGCACTTAGAAGGCAGAGCCAGGCGGATCTCTGTGAGTTCGAGGCCAGCCTGGTCTACAGAGGGAGTTCCAGGATAGCCAGGGCTAGCTACACAGAGAAACCCTGTCTCAGAAAACAAAAAAACAAAACAAAACCCAAAAAAAAGAAAAAAGAAAAGAAAAAATTTATTTATTGGGGGCTGGAGAGATGTCTCAGTAGTTGACAGCATTGACTTCTCTTGCAGAGGATCTGGGTTCAATTCCCAGCACCCACGTGGCAGCTAACTGTAATTCCAAGATCCGACATCCTCACAGACATACATGCATATAAAATAAAAATAAGTAAAATATTTTTAAAAATACTTATTTACTATGTATACAGTGTTCTGACTGCAGGCCAGAAGAGGGCACCAGATCTCATTATAGATGACTGTAAGCCACCATGTGGTTGCTGGAAATTGAACTCAGGATCTCTGGAAAAACGACCAGTGCTCTTAACCTCTGATCTATCTTTCCATCCTTATAACTTAATTTAACCTGTTTCTATTCATCTACATTTAGCCTCAGGGCTTTTTACCTATCTTTCATTGTGTGTGTCCTACTCTGTGTCTGGCTGGTTGGCTGCTGCCTGGCAACTCTCTCTCTTTCTCCCTCCTTCTCTCCTCTCCCTTCTTTTGAGCCTAGATTCCTCCTACTTATTCTCTCTGCCCCCAGCCCCACCTATCCCTCTACTGCCTAGCTATTGGCTGTTCAGCTTTTTATTAGACCAATCAGGTGCCTTAGGCAGGCAAGGTGAACCAGCAACAAACAAAAGCAACACACCTTTACATAATGAAACAAGTGCAGCATAAACAAATGTAACACACCTTTACGTTCTTAAAGTAATAGTCCACAACACTAATTTTTTTTTTATATTTATCTATTTTTAGCTGGGTGTGGTGGTGCAAACCTTTAATCCCAGCACTCGGGAGGCAGAGGCAGGCGAATGAGTTTGAGGTCAGCCTGGTCTATAAAGCAAGTTCCAGGACGGGCTCCAAAGCTACGCAGAGAAACCCTGTCTCGAAAAATGAAAAAACAAACGAACAAAATCTAAACCAAATAAGAAAGTCATCGAGCTCACTAACGATTCAGCAACACCAACCCCTGTGTCTGACTACAGCTATCAACTCGAGGCATCGCGACAGAGCTAACACAGGAGGATCCTGACAGGTGGTAAGAGGAAAGCACACCTGCCTGTGGCCCCAGGACCTGAGTGACAGCAGTGAGCGACCTGCTTTCCTTCTGCCTTATATGTTATTTCTTACTTACTGGGGGGGGGGGGGGGGTATTGTGTGGGTGAGTGTGCATGTGCCAAGCGTGTGTGTAGAAGTCAGAGAACAACTTGCAAGAGTTAGTTTTCTTCTCCCCTTCCACCATGTGTGAGCCAGGGGTAGAACCTGGGTCACCAGCTGGGTGGTAAGCACTTGGATGCACTGAGCAATCCTGCCAGCCTAGCGTCATCCACAGCAGCAGAAGGCCCAAACTTGCAGCGCTGCTGGGATATGAGAAGGCAGCCACACCTCCCTTTGAGGGTACACTCAGAGAACAGCCAAGTGTGGGGAGGAGACACCCACCCTGGGCAGTGCTGAACTCATGACCCCGTCCCACACAGTCCGACCTGGAAAAGCTGGACTCCATTCACCCTACCAGGAGAGAGCGAAGTGACCTCCCCTTCTTGCTAATGGTAGAGGCTGTGGACACTGAGTGGTGAGTTAGAACTCCCCCCTCCCCATGGCGATGGCGGCCAGGCCATATGAGGAGCACATGATAAAACTCAGCAGGTGCCTAGGAAGGAGCCTGAATCCTTTCTTCCCAGCTGTGAGTGTCAGCAGAGACTGGCTGGGGAAGCTGGCCTTGGATAACATCAAAGTGCCACCCTCCTTCCTCCAATTATGACAATGTCTCAGGAGGCTTGTTGCAACTGGAGAGTTAGAGAACATTGTACCCCAAAGTCCACATTTCCATCAAAACCCACTTACATTGTTGCTGAGCACTTCCATTCACAAACCTGCCTCAGTTTCCCCATATTCCAAAGAAATTAGGAAACAGAAATTGCTAAAGGAAGATGAAGTTCTTTCTGTTTGGGCTTAACTAAAATGAGAGGGACTCCTGATTTCTCCCTACCTCTCCTGATTGGACTGTTTTAGCAAAAGTTGAATCCAAAGCCCAGAAATCATAGTGTTGACTATGAGCAAAGTGTCAGAACTGTGAATCTCCTCTTGAGAGGTCAGCTCCAAGCCCTGAGCCAAGGCTTGGAGCTCTTTGCTCTTCCGGCTTGGTATTTCCAGGGAACTTTACATCTTTAGGGTCCAGTGTTCTAGGGTCTCTGTTTCAATACCACTAGCCAAGAGGGCCTGCCAAAAGAAAAACCAAGGTCTCATTCAGTGTGACTGTTCTACACAGAATGATCTACAGGATTTATAATTTTGCTTTTGAATAAGTTTATTAAGTATACCACAACACAAAGTAAAAAATAAATAGTAAGGGATAGGTGATAGACAGAACGAATGACATCATTGACTCAGATGCTCAAGACATCCTGCAGGAACCTATTGGGGAAGTCGAGACAGTCAGCTGGAATTGCTTCTGGCTGCTCTTTCCCACTCTAGGGACTCTCATATCATCAATAAAGAATCGTGACTTCTGTTGGCACTGACTTGCCTTCTGACTTTGAAGGATGTGACATTTTTACCTGTGAGCTGCTTTGCTGTTCTCTCTCCCTGCCACAGATTGGCAAGACATTTTGAGACAAACATGCTTGGGTCTGAAGTGGGAAGTAAGGCAACCCCAATTTCCAGAGCCTGCTTCTCAGTGCACTCAAATAACATAAACAACTTAACAGTTTAGTGTACATTGCTGTGACCACACCGGGCACAGGATTTAAACTCCAGCATCTCAGTGTGGGCACTCGGTGTGGGCTCTTGGTGTGAGCACTAAACACATGTTACAACCTTGCATAAATAAACATTAAATAGTTCACCATGGAGAAACTTTAAAATAAATTAAAAAAAAAAATCCCTTGTACCATGATCTAGGAAAACCTCCACGTGAGTGAGAAAAGATTGAGACAAGATAGGTAAGAAAGGGAGGGTTTGGGACAGGAAAGAGGCCCCTAACCCTGGGATCTAGTTTCCTGCTGTCTGAGAGTCAAAAACTTCAACCCAGCTGATACAATTCAAGTGGCCGCCAGAGACAGTTCCTAAAGTCATGGTAAACAAGAAAGTGAAGCAATCTAAGCTTATTTGGCCACAATGTTTGTAGTTGAGACTTGAGCAGAGTTGCACCCTCTTTCATCCCTAAAGCCTAAACAATGGGGCTCATAAACCCACCCCCCTCCCTCATTTGCTGAAGGAACTTCCTTAGAGATAAGCCAACTGACTCATATGTTTTTACTTTCCTTTCAAAGTCTACTTCAAATTTAAGCTTTGCTTAATCTTTAAATCTTGTTAGAAATTACATCCACGGATGTAATTTACATCACGGATGTGACTTAGAGCCACAGGACGAGACCTGTTAGCAGAGTCTCTAGGGTACCGGCCTCAGTGCAGGCAACTGCAGCAAGCTAGGCCTGGCCTGTGCTCAACATACCAGCTAGAGGAGAAACAGAGAGAGTTTGAGCCAGTGTGGCCATATGGGGAAGAGCAACAGGCAAAGGGAATCCATCTTCAGGGTGCTGGCGTGAGGTTTAGTTTTAAACAGGGGCCAAGAGCCGTGATAACCACACAGTCCTGGGCTGGGGCGCGCTTGTCTACCGCTGACTCATCCTTGTCCTGCAAGGGGTCCTGAGTTGTCAGAACTGTGAAAATGGTTTCCTGGCAGGCAAGTTGCTCCTGTAGCAACTTGTGCAACGGCTTCCATCTTTTCCTTCTCCCAGCATAAGATTCTTGGGGAGTTTTGAACTCTGAGCTGGGCTTTACGGGTGGAGATCCGAAGGTGTATGGGTGGCTGGTGGCAATGCTGGTGAGCATCTTCCTGATGCTTCGGACAAGGTGATTGCCAAAACCTAAATGGAGGTAACATAGATGCTAGAACTATCTGGCAAAAGTTTTGCTTCCATTTGGGGCTTTGCATTGCTGGGAATCAAATCTGATGCATGGTAAGCAATGCATTCATTTGCAGCCATCATATCAGGGTTTTAGTGAGCAATCACGGGCGTGGTTAAAATGAAAAAGAGCCAGATGGAAAAATTTTAGAACACACACACACACACACACACACACACACACACTTCAGTGGGTGAATTCAACAGCCAGACAGAGGGACCAGGGAAAGACCCAGAGAAACAGACTTCTGGATAGATCAGGAAAGAAAGCACAGCTGGAAAAGGGGCTTAAAGAAACAGTGAGCGCTGGGCGGTGGTGGTGCATGCCTTTAATCCCAGCACTTTAATCCCAGGCAGAGCCAGGCAGATCTCTGTGAGTTCCAGGCCAGCCAAGGCTACACAGAGAACTCTGCCTTGAAAAAAAACAAAACAAAATTTAAAAAAAAAGAAAGAAAGAAAGAAAAAGAAAGAAACAGTGTCCAATATTTTCTAAATATGGCAGCAGACATAAACCTATAGCTTTAAGAAACCAAATAACCCCTAAGTATGACAATCCCTCCCAAATCTATACCAAGACACATCATAGTCAAACTTCTAAAGACAAAGAGCAGTCTTAAAATCAGCAGGAGAGAAACAGCAGGATCTGCCAGAGAAAAACTATTTGAATGAAAGCAGCACTCACCAAAAACAATTTCAGGTGCCAAAAGAAAAGAACTCCCACCACCACCCCACCCAAAATTTTACATGCAGCAAAAATATCTTCAAGAATGAAGAGGAGCAGGCCATGGTGGAGCACACATTCAATCCCAGCAGCAGGGAAGCTGGAGCAAAAAGATGGCAAGCTGGGAGCCAACCCGGGCTACATAGCAAGACCATGTCTCAAAATTCCAGATACCACAGCTAGGTACCTGTGGTAGCACACACATATAATCTCAGCATGTGGGAGACTAAGGCAGAAAGAGCAGAAATTCAGGGTCAGCCTGAGCTACGGGAGATCCCTGTCTCCAGCAAATAAACAAATCCAAACAACAGCAACAGCAATGTCTCAAATGTTTAAATCACTTAATAAAAAAATATCTGGCCGGGCAGTGGTGGCACACGCCTGTAATCCCAGCACTTGGGAGGCAGAGGCAGGTGGATCTCTGTGAGTTCAAGGCCAGCCTGTTCTGCAGAGCTAATCCAGGACAGGCTCCAAAGCTACAGAGAAACACTGTCTCGAAAAACCAAAAAAAAAAGGAAGGAAGGAAGGAAGGAAGGAAGGAAGGAAGGAAGGAAGGGAAAAAAGAAAGGTCAAGTCTGGGCTGATAATTGTATTGGTAGCCTCAGAGGCAGGTCAGTTGAACAAGGTCTGAGGAATTCTCTCACTTGGGCCCCTCCAGTAGTTTTGATTTTCCTCTATGGAACCAGAATCGGTCCTGCTCAGAATACCCAGAGTTCCTTGGGTGGTTGAATCCCTGCACAGAGCCCTGCTTGCTGAATGGTCTGACAAGGGAAGGGACTCAAGAGGGTGAAAATACCATTCCAGCAAGACCCACGAGAGCTGCTTAGGCCAGCGAGTTTCTCTCGGTCACTGTAAATCCCTCTAATACAGCTAAGCCTGTTTACTTCTTTTCCGTGCATTGTTGAAGCCATCCACACTGAGTTCCGAGCCAAACCGAGACCGAACAGCGTCTCTCCTGCCTGCGGGGCATGTACTCCAAAGTTCCCAACAGAGACCTGACACAGCAAACCTGTGTGAGCTGGTTTTTTTCCCTATATCTATACAATTTAATTTATAATCTAGGCTCAGTTAGGTGATCAACGGCGGCTACTAACGAAATAGAACAATTGGGACGTAGACATAGCTCAGCAAGTGAAGGTGTTTGTCACCAAGACTGAAGACTGAAGTCCCCAGGTCCCACATGGTTGAAGGAGAGAACCCATTTCCACAAATTGTCCTCTGATCTCTGTGTGCCATGACACACTTGCCCACTCTTGTACATACACAATAAAATAAATGTAATAAAAGATAAAACAATTAAAGCAATATACTATAATAAAGGTTAGATGAATTCTCTCTCCATATCTTTAGAACATTTTAAGTTTTATTTTTATGTATATGTATGTGTGAGTGCTTGCTTGCTTATATGAGCACCGCATGCATGCAGGTGCCTGTGGAGGCCAGAAGAGGGCATCAGATCCCCTGGAACTGGAATTACAAGTGGTTGGGTGCTGGGAACCAAACCCAGGTTCTCTGCAAAAGCAGCAAGTGCTTTTAACGGTGGAGCCATCTCTCCAGCCCTTTTCCATGTTGTATTGTACAGATCACAGTTGGCCACATAGGTGAAAATACAGACAGAGTCATGGATACGGGTGGTGCTAAGGTTTGAGTAAGTGTCCTGAAAAGCTTCATGTGTTCAAATCCCAACCTTGAGGGTAGTGATGCTGAGCAATGAGCGATGCTCCAGCATGATAGGAGGCTTGGGTCATTGTGTGGGGGCGGGCGCAGCAGCAGGGCATGCCCTTGAAGGGAGCCTTCCTCTTCCTGTTACCTGGCTTTGACATGTGACTGATTTTGCTCCTGTCTCCGCCATCCCCTGCTGGGTCATCACAGGCCAAAGAAATAGCGTCAATTGCTCATGGACCAAAATCTTCAAAACCAGGAGCAGAAAAACAAAACAAAACAAACAAACAGAAAATCCTCCTCTCCCTCAATGTTAATTACCTCGGGTATCCCCCTGTGTCAGAATGCTGACCTGAGAGAGCTACTGTACTATCTCTGCTTGGGAATGCTGCATCTCACTGGGCCTGGACCACCACGGCCATGCTTTCCCTCCCTTACCCAGTGGTGAGCAGAAGGCTCACGATGAGTCTCTGGAAGGTTTGTCAAAAGCTGAGTGAGTGAGATCACCACATTGTGTCACATTAGATTTGATCCTTGAAGCTAATGCCCCCTGGCTGACACTGTGCAGCACAATACATTAATACCTGTGATGGGTGACCCACCAGCCATTAATAAGTAATGCTGGTTATTCTACTCTAAACTCAACTATCATGAAATATTCAGAGCTATAAAGGCGCTTCAGTCTAAATCGCCACCAGGGCTTTAGTCCAATTCAGCGGTGAGCTCAGATTTCATCCTATTTTTACACAGGTCAGATGTACAGCACAAAACAACTGTTCCTGGAAAAAGTACAAAATGATGCTTTTCTCACAGAAGGTAAGAGCTCTATCATGCAGGAATATGAGAGAGTGCCAGAGGCCTCTCTCAGGGTCTCAGATCCCTAAGTTCCCACTCAGAGCTGGCACTGGACTTGGGCAACATTCATGAGGTCATGGACCTGACTGGGACAATGTGGACTGTCTTTGCTAGTCCTTGTGATATTAAAGATGCTCCCAATCTTCTGAGACCGCAAAGGGAATTTTGGCTGAGCAGAGCTGGAATTATGAAGCAATAGGCCCCCACGGCACACACTGCACAGCTGGAGGTTTGGAAGGCTGACCTCAGCCCATCCAGATAGAGCTGATTGGCATGGCGATACACTATGTCTGAGGAGCTGTGGTCTTGATGGATGGGTGGCAAGTGTGGGAACTATCTGAGGGATTGGTTCCGTGTCAGGAGGGAAAACAGCTTTCCCCATCCAGCTGAGGCTCACAGCCAAGGTCCCAGTAGCCAAAGAAAAACACACATATTTATTTAATGAAGTTCCGGGTGACATGAGAGGCCTCATATGTAAATAAAGAATCCTCCCAACTGGTAAGCCTGAGTGGTTTTGTTTTTGTTTTGAGACAGTGTAGCCCTGGCTGTCCTGGACCTTATTCTGTAGACCAGGCTGGCCTCGAACTCATAGCGATCCACCTGCCTCTCCCTCCTGTGTACACCACCACTGCCCAGCTAGGCCTGAGTGTTTTAATGAAAGGCTTGTAGATGATGAAGGAAGTAAGGAAGAACAAAGAACATCTGCCCTGATGGTAACATCTAGAAACTTCTCCTACCCCTTTCTCTTTAGAGATAAGGGTGTTTCTTTCACGTGAGGTTCTGATAGTGGCTTCAAGGGACAGCAAGAAGTCCTGCCTAGTGGTGGTGGTGGCTCACGTCTTTAATCCCAGCACTCAGGAGGCAGAATCAGGCAGATCTTGGAGTTTGAGGCCAGCCTGGTCTACAGAGCGAGTTCCAGAACAGCCAGGGCTACACAGAGAAACCCTGTCTCGAAAAACCAAAACAAAAAAAGAAAGAAAGAGAGAAAGAGAAAGAAACAAAGAAACAAAGAGAAAGAAAGACAGAAGGAAAGAAAAAGAAAGAAAGAAAGAGAGAGAGAAAGAGAGAGAGAGAGAGAGAAAGAGAGAGAGAGGCAGGGGAGGGAGGGAGGGAGGGAGGGAGGGAAGGAAGGAAGGAAGGAAGGAAGGAAGAAAGGAAGGAAGGAAGGAAGGAAGGAAGGAAGGAAGGAAGGAAGATCTTGTCTAGGTTTTTATAACCTGCCTCAGGGGAGAAGGACAGAGGAAGGTTCTAGAACCTGTTACTGGTTCTGTCAGCTTATAACAAGATTCCCTGTCCTAGGGTGGTGTGTCCCTGAACCCCACCACCTGGGACTCACACAGTATCCCTCCTGCTATATCCCACTGCTCTAAGAAGTGCCGAGAGCCAGATGGACAGGAAGGTTGAGGAAATAGACCCTAACTCTGAGGGGAAGCATGTGAGGGACTTGGTGACCATATTAAATCCACCACAAGAGGTGGCTGGAGTACGGGGTGGATGTCTTACTGGAGTCCTGACTGAGCCTCTCATCTCTTACCCCATGCAGGATCTGAGAGTTTAGGAAGCTGAGTATCCAGAGGGTTTTCTTCTACCTGCCGGTCCCCCACTGCCTGTAGACCCAAACCAGCCACACTTCATGACCTTGCCTAGTCATGTTTCCTCTCCCTCCCCTCCATAATTCAGGGACCCATCGTGTCTCCCTCTTCATCCCCACAGTCCCTCAGCTCTCCCAGTGAGTAAAGCTGTCTTCCAGTCAAATGGAGAGTCAGGACAGCCGCTGAGGCTTCTGGAGTTCCCCACAACAGAAGGAAACTTGGGGGACCTAGTCACTGAAACGTGAGTAGGGGGCAGTGAGAGGGAGCAAAGCCCGGACTAAGGGAATTGAACATAGAAAGCTGCCCTTGATTTCCTGGCTTGGGGGGTGGGAGAGCTGCCCTCTCCTTCAGGCTGCTAGTTGTTGGTTGGTTATGCAGCTAAGTGAGAACATTTAATAGCCCATCATTACCCATAATGACTTCCCAGGGCTTGGCCCAGGTAGGAGCTCAGGCATTTCAAGATAATGGCTTTTCTGCCCTTTTTATTCTGAGTGTGTTCACACTAACGGCCTTATTAACAGGAGGGAAGTAGTAATTAGGTTGGTTCTCAGCACTACCCATTAACTCCTTCAGTCACTGTAGGCAAGAGTCTTCTGGCCCCAGCAACTTAGTTCTCCTGAAGAGGTGTCCTCTCTGCTGTGCAGAGAGCACAGAGGGCACTCTCTCATTCTTTTTTATTTTATGTGTATGTGTGCTTGGCCTGCATGTATGCAACTATTTGCATCATATGCATGCCTGCAGCCCACAGAGGCCAGAAGATGGTGTTGAATCCCCGGAACTGGAGTTGCAGACGTTATGAGTCACCATGTGGGTGCAGGGAATAGAACCCAGGGCCCCCTACAAGAGCAGCCAGTTGTCTTAATGGCCCCATCCCTCTTTTTTTCTTTTTGGTTTTTCGAGACAGAGTTTCTCTGTGTAGCTTTGTGCCTTTCCTGGAACTCACTCTGTAGACTAGGCTGGCCTCGAACTCACAGAGCTCTGCCTGCCTCTGCCTCCCGAGTGCTGGGATTAAAGGCATGTGCCAACACTGCCCGGCTCCAATCCCTCATTCTTTAGTTCCCAGCTTGAGCTGAAGGAACAGGGAGAGAGAGGCTTCCTAATGAGGCAAGAGGAAGGACAGGGCTCCAATTCGTCACCACCATAAGCTGAGCCTCAGTTTCCTCTTCAGTTCTATGGGACCTAGGATCAGGGAATGCTGGAGTCACAGGGGTCAGAGGGCAATGACTGTAAAGTATTTAAAAACATTTTTGATTTGCTTGTGTTGTATGCAAGTGTTTGCATGTGTGTGTGTCTGTCTGCATGTATGTGCACCACATGCATGCAGTGCCCTCAGGATCCAGAAGAGGGTATTAGCTGCCCTGGGACTGGAGTTACAGACAGTTGCAAGCTGCCATGTGGGTGCTGGGAATCGAACCTGGTCCTCCATAAGAGCACTCGGTGCTCTTAACCCCTGAGCCACCTCTCCAATCCATTTGTAAATTTGCTTTGACATTTCTTACCTGAAAATAAACTTGGGGGTTGCTTTCAAAATGATGGTAATATCTTAGGGGTTCCTCACTAGTGAATGAGGTAAGTTCTTTGCATTTTCTATCTGTATCAACCGTGACGATTAAGACTTTAACTTTCTAAAGAAGAGGATAAGGATGTATGAAGGGAGAGGAGTTGCCATTTCCCCCACAAGCATCAGCCTGGCTGCTCTGAAGCTACAAGCAGAACTCCTTTGTCAGGCTTGAAGCATGAGTCTTTGATGGACCTCTCCGGACAGTGGTGGGAGAGGAGACGAGCCCACAATGCTGTGCAGAGGCGAGGCTTCCAATCTGTGCTGAGTCTCCTCACCTGCCCTGCTCATGGGAGCAGGGATAAGGTGAAAGGAGAGGTTCTGTGGCAATCTGAGGAAATGAGTCAGTGGGTAAAAGAACCTGACCACCTAAGTACAATCCCTGGGACCTCCATGGTGGACAGAGAGGACAGACCCCCCCCCCCACACACACACTGGGTGTCCTCTGACTCCCACATGTGCACCCATACAAAATAAATAAATGATATGTAATCACTATTAAAACAGGATTGCAAACTGTGGTGATAACACCTGTGATCCCAGCACTGGAGACACAGAGGCAGGCAGATCTCTATGAGTTCAAGGACAGCCTGGTCTAAATAGCCAGTTCCAGGTCAGTTAAGGCTACACAATGAGACTCTGTCTCAAGAAAACAAAACAAAAATAAACAATAACCAAAAAAATGAAGTTGTTGGGGTAGGGGTGGGGCTCAGTGGTGGTGAGTGCCCTTAGCCTGTGAAAAGCTTTGGGCTCAATCCCTGATGACACACACATCCACAATTATTTGATATTCTTTGAGGAGATAAAACCTAAATCACCTCTTTGAGTCTGGGCTGATTGACTCGTTTCTAATAGAAACTGAAGTGAAGTTATGTGTGTGACTAGACTATACAGACTATACCCTTTCCTGTTAGATAGACCTCTGTCATGGCCACACTCTCTCTCTGGACTTTTCACTCTGGGGGAAGCCGGCTGCTCTTTCTGAAAAACCTCAGAAACTCCTGGGAGAAACTGAAAGCCAAGCCAACTCTGTGAGATAAATTCAGGACATGACCAGGAGGCGGCAGTAGCACACAGTGGATGCTAAATAGACCAGCTTCTCAGAGGACTGTGCCCTGGGGACCACCCCAGGCCAGAGACCATATTCAGGGGACAGGGGGTCTTCAGATGGCCAGGTGGTGTTCCTCGCCAGCATAAGATGGTGTCTTGGGTCAGAGAAAAAAGGCAGCCGTGGCTTAGGACCTAGGATAGCACTCAGGTATCCACTGTATCTGTGACCAGCAGACTTAAGATGCTAGGTGATGGAATGTGGTAGCTGATCTTCCCTGTTGCTGGGCTGGACTTAGAATCATCATGGGAATACACTTCTATGTGTGTCTAGAAAGGCACTTCCAGACAGGGCTGATAAGGCAGGGAAGACCCAGCCTAATATGAGTAGCACTATCTCTAGATGGAGGAGGGGGGGGGAGTTGGGGGGGAGAACTCAGATGAATAAAGGGGAGAAATCCAGCTGAGCATCAGCACCATATCTCTGACTGTGGATGCAAAGTGACCAGCTGTCTCAATCTCCTGGGCCAGGCCTTCCCCACCAGGCTGCACTGCACCTTCAAACTTTGGGTCTGAACAAGCCTCCCTTTCTTTAGCTTTGTCAGATACTTTGTCGTCCCAGCAGCAAGAAAAACAACCAATATAAGGGATATGGAAAGCAAGAGGTCTCTGAATGACTAGCCATTGATTAATTTGTAGTCTGGACCCTGAAGCAATTGAGTATGAAAAAACATTCCAGTTTGAGCCAGGTGTGACGGTATACACCTGTAATCCCAGCACTTAAGAGACAAGGTAGTCTGATTTCTGTGAGTTCAAGGCCAGCCTGGTCCACTTTTTGAGTTCCAAGACAGCCAGAGCTACACAGAGAAACTCTGTCTTGACAAACCAAACCAAAAAAAAAGAAAAGGGAGAGAGAGACCCCAAAGTAGCCTGCTGCTCCCCTTGGTCCTTTGATCTTTGAGTGCTTTTGCAATTCTTTGAATGGCATCGAGAACCTGGAAGCCAGACGAGACTCACTAGGACTGGTTAATTCTACAAGCTTCTCCCCTCTGCTCCCCATCTCCCTCTGCTTACACTGTAGCTCATGCTGGTTCTCTGAAGCTGGTCTTCAGGTCACTGGGCCCCATTACCTGTCCCTCTTTCCAGGATGCACATGGATTATCTCCCTTCTCTGCTTCTTGTCACAGTTTGCCTCTCTAACTGGCACTGGGATAGGGGCCAACCCTAGTCTGGGAAAAGTTCAAGGCTGTTTGGCTTATGATATAATGCCATGTCAGTTTTAGGAGCAGACAGACTCCTTAGTCCAGGTCAAGCCTTCAGATGCCGTGGTGGTTTGAATGTATTTGGCCCCCCTAGACTCATAGGGAGTGGCATTGTTAGGAGGTGTGGCTTTGCTGGAGGAAGTGTGTTACCCAGGGTGGACTTCGAGGTTTCAGATGCTCAAGCCAGGCCCAGTGTCTCTCTCTCTCTTCCTGCTGTCTGCTGAATTAGATATAGAACTCATAGCTACCTCTCCAGCTCAGTGTCTGCCTATAGACAGCCATGTCCCGCCATGGTGATAATGGACTAAACCTCTGAACTATGAGCCAGCCCCAGTTAAATGTTTTACTTTATAAGAGTGTACACCTTTAATTCAAGCACTCGGGAGGCAGAGACAGGCGGATCTCTATGAGTTTAAGGCCAGCCTGGTGTACAGAGCAAGATCCAGGACAGGCTCCAAAGCTACACAGAGAAACCCTGTCTTGAAAAACCAAAAACAGGGTTGGGGATTTAGCTCAGTGGTAGAGCACCTGCCTAGCAAGCAAAAGGCCCTGGGTTCGATCCTCAGCTCAAAAAAAAAGAAAAAGAAAAAACAAAAACAAAAGAGTTGTCTTGGTTATGGTGTCTCTGAATAGCAAGAAAACTTTAATGAAGACAGAAGTCTATCGCCCTAAAAGACAGCTTATCTGAAACCTCTGGAGACTTTTACCCAGAAAACACTACCACTTAACTTCTAAGCTCCTAACCTTCTGACCCTGTGAGAAGAAATAATCACCTGCTTGCTAGGCAGCTAAGCTCTGGGCTACTTGTTACACAGCGATAGATAACTAATATAAGTATCCTGAGAAACAAAGCGGGCTTTGTGCTTACACCTGCCTTGTCTGCCTGAGCCATTGCGTGTCTTCTCCCGGGAAGCCAGGGAGCAGCTCGGAATCCAGCAAGACACGAGTCTCAGCAGCACCAGAAACAGTGCTTCTCCATTTGCTTTCTGAATTATTCCCCGCTCTGTGCCCCACCCGACCCCCAGACCATACGGCCAGCTTCTAAATGGCCTGTGAATTGGCTTCAGGGATGCTGCTTCTCTCCCTGCCCTCTTCTCTCCTGCTCAAAGCTGGGAGGATCTCGAAGAGGATGCATTTCTTTCCTCCATGATCGCCTGCTCTGTTGTGGTTTCTGGTAATTGACTCTCACTGGATCCTAATTAGGGGACTGACTTCATCATTTCCCATTCTTTCCCCAAAATGCAATCAAAAGAGTTTCTTCCCAGCAAACACAGCCTCCTCCTTGCTCAAGCTTGCAGTGTTGGAGTCCTGGGACCCAGACCACTTCCCTGCCAGCCCAGCCCACCACCCCATCCCAGGGCAAGGCACACTTTGTTTCCTGTGACCTGGGCTCCACATTCACCTCAGTTCTCAGGCCATGAAGTTGCTAAAGCCCCTGCGAGTGAATCCAGGAACCCAGTGCAACCACCAGGGCAGGAGAGAGAGTCCTGGGCTCTGCTTTCCTGCCAAATGCTCCTCTGGCCAGCACGGCTCACCTGGGATGGAGGAGATAGCTCCATCTCTTAGGGCTAAAGAGTTGGGATTTTTGCCAGGCAGTGGTGACGCACGCCTTTAATCCCAGCATTCGGGAGGCAAAGGCAGGCGAATTTCTGTGAGTTCAAGGCCAGCCTGGTCTACAAAGTGAGTTCCAGGAAAGGCACAAAGCTATATAGAGAAACCCTGTCTCAAAAAAACAAAAAACAAAAAACAAAACAAAAAACAAACAAACAAAAAAAAAAATTGGGTTTTTCAAGTCTAAAACACCTCTTGCCTGTCAGAAAGCCAAGACACACAAGACGATGGCACCATGTGAATTTACAATTATGTTTATTGAGGAGAGGCAGGAAAATGTCATTCAGGGAGGCCTGAACCTTGACTGCGGCACCCTAAATTCTGAAATCCACCAATGGAGTTCCAGATCAAATCAGCGGCCTCTCCTGCTCACCAATTGGCAACACTCCTCAAGCCTTTTACAGCTGCAGCCTGGGGCCAAGCGGCTTGGTCTACTGGAAGGGAGACCTCCTTGGGGACACCTTTTGGTCAAGACTGGGCTAGGGACTGCTGTGGATATCGCTCTGTGTAAATAAAATTCTGATTGGCCAGTGGCCAGGCAGGAAGGATAGTGTAGGCGGGACAAGAGAGAAGAGAATTCTGGGAAGTAGAAGGCTGGGGAGAGACACCGCCAGCCGCCGCCATGAGAAGCAACATGTAAAGACACTGGTAAGCCACAAGCCATGTGGCAAAGTATAGATTAATATAGAAATGGGTTAATTTAAGATAGAAGAAGTAGATAACAAGCAGCCTGCCACGGCCATACAGTTTGTAAACAATATAAGTTTCTGTGTGTTTACTTGGTTGGGTCTGAGAGACTGTGGGACTGGTGGGTGACAGAGATTTGTCCTGACTGGGCCAGGCAGGAAAACTCTAACTACAAATGGCGCCCAACGTGTTGGCAAGAGTTTCCACCTAAAACCTAAGAAGAAAAATTCTAAAACGGAGCTGAAAACAGCTTCCTAGTTGTCTCTCTCAAGTTAGCAGCAGCCTGCCAATTTGAGCTACTATGGCGGGTTCCTGGCGTGTGCGTCTGACCTGCAGTGTGGCGGGAATAAGGAGTCTACAAGCAGCACTTTGCTCTGCTGCATGGTGGATTTAGCCTTTGCCAGTTAAAAAAAAAGTTTTCTAGGCTATGCGCTGCTTTGATAGAACTGCTTCTGATAGTTGATGGTACACATGGCTCCAGACCCAGAGCTGGCGGTAAACTGTACCACCACCATGTTGGGAAGCTGAGGTGGGTGGAGCCAGCAGCCACAGCAGCATTTCAGTCTTACAAAGATGGATATTACACAGAGAATCTGGTTTGTCTTGTCTTTGGGATTTTTAACCACAGAAAAAGATTTGATCATAAAAGCTGTTGAGTTAAACAAATATGTAAATTTTAAAGGTAACTTGACTTCAAAATTTGGATATAAGGATATGATGCTTTGGAAAAGAGTATCTGATTTTGTTTCCACAGAAAGCCAGAGGCTATGGATTTGTTCCAGATTAAGATACATCAGGTTTGATCAGCCAAGACCACCTGAAAGGTCTCCGATGACACCATGACCCAGATGATCTGACATCCAGAATGGTTTCAAGGCAACTGGCTCAGAGGTTCACCCTAATGGACTACTCTATAATCCTAAAATTTTCTTTGTGTCCCCATAAGATACAGCGCCCCCCTCCAGCAGGAAGTAGTAAGAGAAACTACGCCCACATTCCCAAAATTATCAAGCTGGCTTTGGAGATGGAATTGGCTCACTCCTTCTCTAAACCCAGACATATTGCTAAAAGAAAAGGTTAAGAGATTCTTGTGTCCCAAATCAGAAGAGCCCTCTGGTGTGGGACAGAGAAAAACCAATATTTTTCTTTAAAGCAGTTTGATTATAAATGAGATCTCTTTCTAAAGAAGAAAAGGGGATATGATACAGATATAATAGGATGAAAGGGTAGATTAAGGAACTTACTTCTAAAGAGCAACAACTTGTTTAAAATGTTTTACATTGGTTTAGATTTTAGTCTATTGATACAAACTTAGTTAATTTTGTTATACTATGTATATATTTCTACTCGTGTTTAAGGTTTGTATAGCTCATTTTAAATTAAAATGGATAATTAAAAATAGATTAATAATTAGTCATCTATGATAATCATACTCGTAGCCATGTTAGTTATGTCTTCTAAACATACATAGACATATTTCATAGATAGGTAATCTTCAAATACTTCAAAGACCTACAGAATATGGCATTTAAAATTTAGACTTTCTGGACAGTGAGACATGTCTGCTCCTGGCAGCACCGATTTACTTCAGAGAGGAGGATGGGCATTGAAGACACTTCATATGGAGTTTATCTTCACCTTGGCAAAAATAGCCATTTGGGCAAGAAACTGTTCTTGCCTGGACTGCTCGATCACCTGGACATGCAGGACCCATTGAAAGGTGACCACTGTACTTTGCTTTCAAAATGGTCCTTCAGGTTCCTGCTTCACAAAGGAAACTGCCAGACATTCTACAGGACACTGAGAGAAGTGACCGAGAGACTCTATCCCTGTGGGCTGAAGACAAATGCCCCAACTTTACAAAGGAACATTAGGTGACTGTCCAGGCTGCCAGCTGTCTCTGTCTACTCTTGCAAGACTCCTAAAAAATGCTTACATCCTTCTCCCGGTTCTCAGGTAATATTATATCCTTCTGAGGTCTTTGATGTGGTTGAAGGCTAGATAGTTATAATTTCCTCAGTTATGATAAAAGATAAGTTAGATATAAAACCTTAGACTCACAAATATAAGATAGATAGGGTATCTTTAACATTGAAACTGTAATTCTTGCTAGATAATTGTTTTGTTATATGTAATTGTACTATGTAAAAGTTAAAACCTTCCTTTAAAAAAAAAAAAGAAAAGGGGAAGTGCTGTGGATATCGCTCTGTGTAAATAAAATTCTGATTGGCCAGTGGCCAGGCAGGAAGGATAGTGTAGGCGGGACAAGAGAGAAGAGAATTCTGGGAAGTAGAAGGCTGGGGAGAGACACCGCCAGCCGCCGCCATGAGAAGCAACATGTAAAGACAATGGTAAGCCACAAGCCATGTGGCAAAGTATAGATTAATATAGAAATGGGTTAATTTAAGATAGAAGAAGTAGATAACAAGCAGCCTGCCACGGCCATACAGTTTGTAAGCAATATAAGTTTCTGTGTGTTTACTTGGTTGGGTCTGAGAGACTGTGGGACTGGTGGGTGACAGAGATTTGTCCTGACTGGGCCAGGCAGGAAAACTCTAACTACAAGGGACAATGTGCAGTATGAGCTCATCATACCAGCTGCTTTAGAGACGTCTCTAGGTAGTTGGGTTGGACTGTCCTACGGTGCATCGATGCCCCATGTTCAAAGTGCCTGCCATGGGCCTGCTGAAGCCTGGCCCTGCTCTCTGGACCCGGTCTGTCTGGAGCTTCTCAGCAGAGCCTGGCACAGGATCTGTCTGAAGAGACTGAGCACAGAAAAGCCTGTAGCAGTCAGAGCTGCGTGGGCACAGGGAAGGCTGTGCTGAGTGGGGATGGCCTCCTCCCGTCAGCGCTGCCCAGGCCCCATCCCTGCGCTGACTCTGAACTGGGGCTGCCCTGTGGGAGGGAGATTGGCCTAGATGCCTTCTATGAGTTGTCATCCACTTAACATTCATCTCTTCCCACAAGCTGTTAACAGTTGCGTTAGCAGAGCTGATGCAGTGGAATCTACCTGGGAGGAGAGAGGTCTTGGGGCAGGTGAGAGGGATGCAGTTCAGTTTCTAAAATGGCCCAGGAGCACACACACACACACACACACACACACACACACACACACACACACACACACATATATATATATATATATATATATATATATATATATATATATAGAGATAGAGAGAGAGAGAGAGAGAGAGAGAGAGAGAGAGACTGGGTCCCACTACGTAGCTCTGGCTATTCTGAAACTCACTCTGTAGCCCAGGCTGGCCTACATCTCTGTCTCACAGAGAGCTGCCTGCCTCTGCCTCTCTAGTGCTGGGGTTAAAGGTGTGCGCCACCACACCTGGCTGACAGTCTTCTGAGGTCACCTCAGCTGGCCTGTGGCAGAGGAGCGGTAATCTGAGTACTGATGGGGAGCATGGGCCTCCCCTGTGCCCTCCTCAGATCAAGGTTCCAGACAAGGGTGGGGTGGGTAACAATACAGTGAAGGCTATCCTGGGCCAGAAGATTTTTTTTTTTATCGACAGACTGTTTTAAGACAGGACAGCTCTTTCCCATTCCCACCACGATGGGATTTTAGCCAAATATTAAACTCATGTTTCCTTCTTTCCTATTCTGAATTTCTATGTTTGAATCAAAAGAGAAAATTTCACCCTTGTGTGGCCAAAAAACATTAGGCATCATGGTCATTTATTTCTTGTTTTTGTTGTTATTTTCAGGGCAGGGTTTCTCTGTGTAGCTTTGGAGCCTGTCCTGGCTCTCGCTCTGTAGCCCAGGCTGGCTTCAAACTCACAGAGATCCACCTGGCTCTGCCTCCCGAGCACTGGGATTAAAGGCGTGCGCCACCACCGCCTGGCCCATGGTCATTTCTTAAGTGCAGAAGTTCTTTTTGGGATGGAGGGAGGTTGTAAAAGGACCTCACTGTACAGATCAGGCTAGTCTCAAACTCACGACTCCTGTCTTAGCTTCCCAACTGCTAGGATTCTAAGTGTGTACCACGATGCCCACCCAGGTTTACATGAGAACTTGTAATATAAAGAAGAGAGAAGGACAGGGTGGGGGATTTTACAATTCATCCTAGTCGGAAGAGCAGTCATTAAGAGAATGAACAGCAACAGAGGGCTGTGGACCGAAGGAAAACTCAAATACCACGGGTGAGAACGTGAACGAGTCTGGCAACTATGGAAATCAGGACGGAGGATCCTCAAAAACCAAAAATAGAACTACCGTTCAAACCAGCTATCCCACTCCTGGGTATTAACGCAAAGGACTACAAGCCACCATAGCACAGAGATGCTTGCACATCACTGTGGATTACAGCAAGCCACACAGCCGAGTTATGGAACCAACCTCATGCCCAACTACAGAGGATGGACAAAGAAAATGCAGTGGACTTGCACCAGGAATTTTTTTTCCAGACATGAAGAATGACATTAATGTCATTTTTAGGAAAATGGCAGCAACTGGAGATAATTATAATAAGCAAATGAAGTCAGTCTCAGAAAAACAAATATGAGGCGCGTGCACGCGCGCGCGCGCGCACACACACACACACACACACACACACACATGCAAACACGCAAACAAAACACTCATACATATAAAATAAATCAATCTACGGCAGGAATTCATTATGCAGCCCTAGCTGGCCTGGAACTTATCATGTTGACCAGGCTGACCTTGAACTCACAGACATCCACCTGCCTCTGCCTCTCAAGTGCTGGAACTAAAAGCATTTGCCAACATGCCCAGCTAAAAATAATTTAAGTAAATGATTAAAAATTAGGCCGGGCATGGCAGTGCATGCCTTTAGTCCCAGCACTCAGGACTTTGAAGCCAGCTTAGTCTACGTAATAGTGAGTTTCAGGATAGCCAGGGCTACATAGAGAAAACCTGTCTCAAAAAAACAAAAACAAATGTCTTAAAGACAATTACAAAAGCTGGGCGTAGTGTTGCACGGCTGTAATCCTAACCCTTGGGTGGTGGAGGCCGCAGGACCAAAAGTTCCAGGCCAGCTGTACTACATAAGACTGCCTTAAAAAGGAGAAAAATCAACATCAACAATCAATACCATTTATTTATAGGTCTTTTATTTGTGATTCATGAGTCCCAACAACACATCCTGTAAAAAGGAGTACTTTATGATGAACAGAGGAGGATGCCCCATAGAAAAAGGGTCTGAGGGGTTGGGGATTTAGCTCAGTGGTAGAGTGCTTGCCTAGCAAGCGCAAGGCCCTGGGTTCGGTCCTCAGCTCTGGCAAAAAAAAAAAAAAAAAAAAGAAAGAAAGAAAAAGGTTCTAAAGAGGCAGAAACAGATAAAGAGATAAAGGCCAGATTTGTTTGAGGGGACTGAGGGTGTAGATCAGTGGTGATAGCAGGTAAGCCACTAGGACTCAAAATTCAATCCCCCAGCATCCATCCATCCATCAATCAACCAATCAAAAGGTTAATTGAGCCAGGCATGGTGACATACTCTAAATCCCAGCACTCGGGAAGCAGAAGCAGGTGGATCTCTGTTCATTCCACACCCAGGGCCTTGCGCTTGCTAGGCGAGCATTCTGCCACTGAGCTAAATCCCCAACCCAACAAACAACAGCCAGGCAGTGGTGGTGCACACCTTTAATCCCACCCAGCACTCGGGAGGCAGAGGCAGGCAGATCTCTGCGAGTTTGAGGCCAGCCTGGTCTACCAAGTGAGATCCAGGAAAGGCGCAAAGCTACACAGAGAAACCCTGTCTCGAAAAACCAAAAAAACCAAAAAAAAAAAAAAAAAAAAAACACCCCAAAAAAAAACCCAACAACAACAGGTACAGGTTAACCCAAAGATTTCCTATTCGTATCATCTAAACTGGTCTATTTGGGATTATAGCTACTTCTTCTTTTTAAAAAAATTGTTCATTTATTTTTGAGAGACTCGGTCTCTCTGTGTAGCACTGGCTGTCCTGGAACTTGCTCTGTAAACCAAGTTGGCCTGGAACTCAAGAGATCCGCCTGCCTCTGCTCCCCCCCCCCCCCCCCCAGTACTTGGATTAAAGACGTGTACCACCACATCCGGGCTCTCTTTTATTGTTGTTGTTCTTGTTGTTATTGAAGGTCGGTGAACAGCTTGGTTTGGGCTCCATAGTGTGGAAACTCAGCATGAGTGTCTTACGTTTTGGTTTACCTGTGTACCCAGTACAGGAGCTCGATCCAACTCAACGGCCTCCCATACATTTTAACGCTTGAAAAGCAGTTCCTGTTCCCTCCTGGGGATGAACTGTCCAAAGTTCAGTGCATGATGAGCCACTCTGGTTTCCTTGGAAATTTGTTTTGGTTTTGCCATGTTATTTTGCTTTCTTTTCTTCACTTCCTAAACGAAGGATTTCAGCGTGGGCAGAGAGACAGATGAGGAAATCACTTCAGCCGAGCATCTGCTAAGCGCAGGATTCCTGCTCAGGACTCTCAAAGGCTCGCAGCAATGGAAACAGCAGGTTATCCCAGTCTGACCGACCGAAAGGGGCAGTGGGAGGAATGGGTGGAGCCCTGACATCCGCTGGGGACAGCTGGGGGAAGTGGGTGGGGGAGGGGATGCCCAGGTGCGCGAGGGGAATCCAGGTTAAGTGCGGAGCTGAGGTCCCCGTGGCCAGCTTGCAGGGTGGCTGTGGGCCACGCGAGGGCGCCCCACGCTGCCACGTAAGGGCCTGCCGTGGCACTAAGGAGCTGCGTGGGAGAAAAGGCCTTGAGGGGAGGGCTGGGAAGGGACCCTCCTGGGTGCCCAGCGACAGGCCCCTCTTTTCGTGTTTCTTGAAGGCTCGAAGGTCGACATGAGGTCTCTCTAGACTCTGGAAACAGACGGCGTTCAGGTCCTGAGGAATTATTGCCTCTGCAGATCAGGTCCATCTGTGTGTGGGAGGGAGGATGTTTGCGGCTCACTGGGGTGTGTGTGCTGGAAGTGATTGCAGTACTGGGGTGTGAGGGTGGGCGCGTTTCTCCAGGGATGTAGGTGGGAGGGAGGGAGTGGACGTTTCGAGTCCCAGAGGGCTGGGACTAGTGTCTTCTAGGAGCAGCCCTTGAAGCAAAATGTAGCCCCTGGTAGAATCAGATCGGCCTTCCCATCCCTGTTGGAAACGGCGGCGATGAACGGCTGCTTCAGCCAAGCCGCGGGGGTCAATACCTCCAGCAGAAGCTTCGATTCCTAGCAGTATCAACCCGTGAAGCCTGTCCAGCCATGCAGCTCAAGGACCTGGTGTCACCAAGATGTGCCCAGGGGCACAGTGGAGATCTTGTGACCCAGGAAATAGCACTGGTCTTAGTTTAGATTAGGATAGTTTCCCCTGAAAGCTGCGTGGGGCAGTGGCCAGGAGCCCAGACTGGAGTAGGAGAGGGGCTGGAGGCTCCTGCCCTTTCTCACCTTTATCACCCAATAGCTACTTCACATGAATCAGCTCTGCAGGCTGTACCCTGGCCTGGAGGCTCAGCAGGGATTTGACGGCATTAGATTTGGTAAAAATTAAACCCAGGATGTGAGCTGCAGGCCAGTAGGTTGAGGCCTTCGACAGTGTCCCATAGCAGGGGAAGAGGAAGTATTGGGGACCTGGTGTCAGCAAGCCCCAGGGGTCCCAGATGCTGAAACATGGGGAGAACAGACTCTGCAATGCCCAGGACACACACACACACACACACACACACACACACACACACACACACACCCCAGTTGGCCAGGACACACACACACACCCCAGTTGGCCGGAGCAACAGGAAAGGTGAATATGAACCCAGGACTCTCAGAGACCCAGTAGGTTCCTTGACCAGACACCTCACCCACTCAGTCCTTTCACTCACCAGCCCGGCAGCTGCAATTCCTGACGGAATGAACTGGCAAGTGTGAGAGGGAAAAACAGCTTTCTAGAGACTGCCTCCAGGGGGAAGGAGAACTCCAGGGGCAGGGACACAAGGTCATCAGGTCGTGGGGAAGCAGACACTAGGGTCAGGCCTGAGGGGGTTGAGATTTCAGGTCGGGGAACTGGGGGTATAGCTCAGAGATAGATCATTGCTTTAGGGAGGCCCTGGGTTCAAGCCTTAACACTGAAAAAATTCCTCTCAGCTGGCCCACAAAGGGTCACATGATCTTGATAACCAAGAATGACTCAACCTCAGTTTCACCAGCTGCAAAGCAAGTCCCCTGCAGGTGTTTGAAGATTCGGGAATTAGGAGGGTGAAAGCAGCTGATTTGTAATAATACCTGCTGTCCAGGCATGGTGGCTCACACCTGTAATCCCAGCCCTTGAGAGGGTGAGGTAGGAGAGCAATGAGAATTCAAAAGTAGCCTGAACCACAGAGTTCCAGGTTAGCCTGAGCTAAGGTGAGACTGAAGGAAGGAAAGGAAGGAAGGAAGGAAGGAAAGGAAAGAAAGGAAAGAAAGAAAGGAAGGAAGGAAGAAAGAAAGGAAGAAAGAAAGAAAGGAAGAAAGAGAGGAAGGGAAGGAAGGAAGGAAGGAAAGAAAGGAAAGAAAGAAAGGAAGGAAGGAAGAAAGAAAGAAAGGAAGAAAGAAAGAAAGGAAGAAAGAAAGAAAGGAAGAAAGAGAGGAAAGGAAGGAAGGAAGGAAAGGAAGGGAAGGAAGGAAGGGAAGGAAGGAAGGGAAGGAAGGAAGGAAAGGAAGGAAGGAAAAGGAAGGAAGGAAGGAAGGAAAGGAAAGAAAGGAAAGAAAGAAAGGAAGGAAGAAAGAAAGAAAGGAAGAAAGAAAGAAAGGAAGAAAGAAAGAAAGGAAGAAAGAGAGGAAGGGAAGGAAGGAAAGGAAGGAAGGAAGGAAGGAAGAAAGGAAGGAAGGAAGGAAGAAAGAAAGGAAGGAAGGAAGGAAGGAAAAGAAAGGAAGAAAGGAAACAAAAACCCTGTTAGTTTTCAAGTGCCCATACCCACTAGGATGGCTGGGCTTCCCTCTCCTTTCTAAACTCTTGGCCTGGGCTCTGCAGCAGTAGTCCTATAATCTGCCTGCACAAGTGTGATAATGAGAGGTCAATATTAAACTGGGTGTGGACGCGCACACCCCAAGTCCCTGCCACTCAGGAGGTGGAAACAAGAGCACACAAGTTGAAGGCCATCGAGGCAACGTATTGAGACTGAAGAAAAGAGAAGGAAAGAAAACATTCAAAATAAATGTAAACCATGTGTGAGCCTGTAATCCCAACACGCCCAAGACTGAGGCAGGAGGATGTCTAATTTAAAGAGAAGCCTGGGCTACATAGTCAGCTCCTGTCTCAAAAAACAAATAAACAGGGCTGGAGAGATGGCTCAGTGGTTAAGAGCACTGGCTGTTCTTCCAGAGGTCTTGAGTTCAATTCCCAGAGCCCACATGTGGGCTCACAACTGTCTGAAACTGTAGTTTCATGAATTCCAATGTTCCTTTCTGGTGTGCAGATGTACATGCAGATAAAGCACCATACAGATAAATAAGTCTTTTAAAACAAAACAAGAACAAAGGCAAAAAAAGCAAAAAACAAACAAACAAATGCCAGCAAAATGCACTTGGTACTAAGCCAACCTGATTTTGATCCCCAGCAAGAACTATATGGTGGAGGAAGAAAATCAGCATTATCAGGGTGTCTTCTGATATCCACATGCATCCACACCCACACACAAGTAAATAAATAAATAAATTTTAAAATAAAGGGATTGAGATTTAGCTCAGCAGTAGAGCACTTGCCTAGCAAGCACAAGGCCCTGGGTTTGATCCTTAGCTCCGGAAAATAAAAAAATAAAAATGCTAATTAATTAATTAATTAATTAATTAATTAAACTATGGCCCAGTGGGAGGCTAGGGCAGAGGACTGGAAGTTCAAGCTTACCTGCTGCCATAGTGAATTCAGTTCAGCTTGAGTAACTTAGCGGCACATTATCTTAAAAAAAAAAAAAAAAAAAAAAGTTAAGGATTATTTTTTAAAAATAAGAAAAATTTCAAAATAAAATATTTTTATTTTAATTGATGTGTCTGTCTGTGTTGGGGGTTACCTACAGAGGCCAAAAGAGGACATGTAATCTCCTGGAGTTGGAGTTACAGGTGGTGGTGAGCTGGACAAGGTGCTGGGAACTGAACTTGGGTTTTCTGGAAGAACAGGAAGCACTCTTAACCACCTTGTCATCACTACAGCTCTCAAATATAAAACCAAAAAAGATTTAAAGGTCTAGAAATGTATCTCCATTGTAGAACACTTTGCCTGGCATGTGTGAAGTCCTAGGTTCTATTCCCAGTACCGTAGGAAAAAAATAAATGAAATAAACTGTCAATTTACTATAACTTGGCTTGAAGTACAGCTTTTGTGGTAGATGTGGAGGTTCTGGGTTCAATCCCAGCCATAAAAATTCAAAGTTAGAGAAGTTACTAGTCCCTCAGCAGTGAGAGGTTCTTATCTCTGTGTTAGCAGGAGGCCTCTGGAGAATGCCTGGGTCTGTAGGAATGGACCCAGTGGCTAGAGGCTGGGTCCAGGGTGAAAGGTCGTGTGGAATGTCCCTCTTCTGGGCCTCATCACAGGAGGAGGGACATAGGACATGCAGGCCCTCTGATCAGGAAGAGTCTGGGGCCTTCCTGTGACAGTGGGGCTTGTGGTGACTGACCCTCTCTGTATTTCCATCATGAGAGTGAAAGGTCTAGCGTCTTTGAAGCAAGAGGGTCTGACGAGAGGCCAAGGGTTCATGCTTTCTTCGCCGCTGCTCCCCATCCTCCATCTTTGCTTCAGTTCCTGCTTAGCACTACTCCACCAGGTGATTCTGCAGGAAGTCTCCTGGGCTCTTGGCATGGAATAGGTTCTTCCTAGTGGCTGGTGGAATTAAATTGCATGCAAGTCATAAAGCCGAGGGGAGGGAGAGGCTTTCTGTGAGCCCAGTCCAGCACAGGGAGATGTGAGTGGGCACCTCGCTGGGATCAAGTGTCAGGAGTAGATGGGGCCCACCTATCAGTGGGCACCTGCAGCCTAAATTGGCAGGCACCCTGTGCTCCTCTCAGCCCCCACCCTTACCCCTGCTGTTCAGCCCCCCTGCCCCCCATTCCTCCTCTAGGCTGCCATTATTTCCAGACCAGATGGCCCAATTTGAAATCAAATCTTGCACGCAGTCCTGCCTGCCTTCTTCCAGTCTAGTGCATAAACTACATCAAAGTGATATGGCTGAAAACAGAACATTACCCCCCCCCCCCCCCCCCAGCTTAAAGGCCTTCCATGGGTCCCTGTTGCCCATCAACTAAAGCCCAGATTTTCCAGAATGACCTGATATGCCCCATGGGCCACCCTGCCCTGCTCTCCTCCCCAGCCTCATCTTGTACCCACTCCCTTTACCTGTCATCCCTTGCCCCTCTTAGATTGACCTGTCCATGCCTGACAGGTGCCAGGCCTCCTCCATCTTCCACACTTACACATGGATGTGTCCCTGCAGGTGGAAATGAGTATTGTCACATTGGCCATATTAGAGATCCCTTCTCCAGGAAGGACATCATTGACCTCCTCATCTGTCCCATTTAAGACCTTTAACATTCAGTATTTCAGGCTTTTATGACACTTCCTAATTTACTCTGTGGTCTGCCTACCCCCATTAGTCTATATGCTACTACGAGGTATGGCTTTGTCTTGCTGTGGAACGCCTGAGCCCAGCACAGCATTTGCACACGGCAGGCACAGAACAGTAACAGCGGAACATGGACAGGAGCCCACATTTACTCAGCACTTGTGGTTGAGTGCCAGGAACTGTTCAGGGTGTCCTCCAGGCACAACACTATCCACACCAGGCTGAGGAGCAGACCCAGCCCACCCCCACCTGTTTCCTGTCTCTCCCTGACAGAAGGCTTTTGAAAACTGCACCTCCCAGGCCTTGCCTCATGCAGGCCCCTACAGACAGGATGGACATAGAGACCCTCACATGGCATCTGGAAGTGGAGGGAGGGACGGGGCTGTCACCCTGCAGCTGTGGCTGGTTCTCTGGAAGCAGGGTCTGGTACCCAGTTACCACCCCTGGGAGTCAGAGGACAGTTGGCAGCTGCAGTGACTGACACTGTGTCTTCTGGAGCACAGGCCGATGGGTGGAGCCTGGACCTCAGCAGAGCAGTGGTAGCCCTGGATACTCATTAGCCTTCCTTCCCTCTCAGAGCAGCAGACCCTCTAGCTCAGCCCTGCCTCTACCCCATCTCAAATCACTTTCTGTTCAAAACTCCTCCAGTAGCTGCACTAGTGAGCTCTGCTGACTCACTCTTCTATTATTACCCTCATTTTATAGGTCCAGAGCCACGTGGCCAGTGAGTGCCGGGCTTGACCCCAGGTTTTCCTGACCTCAGGGCCCATCCTGTCTTCTCACCGTGTTGTGGACCACGTGATCCTTGATGCCAGGTGCCAGAAACGTCTCGGAGGGCTCCTTTGAAATGGACTGGGCTGACCCCATAAAGGGAGGTGCCCAAGGGGCCTCCTGGGTGGCACATCAGCTCATTATCCTGGGATAGTCTCTAGATGGGCCTGACCCAGATGGGATGTGTGGGGTGCCTGGGAGAGCTGGGCTGACTGGTCCTGACGTCAGGCTCCTGGGAGAAATCTCTTTGTTACTCATCTCGTTATTGCCTAATTACAATGACCCAGTCTGGGTACCACGGATGCCTTGACCATGCAATTTAGACCTTGAAAAGACTCAGGGAGACAACCACAAACATCAGAAGGATGAACCCAACCATGGAGAGTGTGCTCCTCAGCCAGAGTCCTCGAGCTAAGCCACCGAAGCAGAGAATTGAAGGTTGATGTGGTTACAACCAATTATCAGCTCAGTCTCTAGGAGGAAACCAAATCTGATGAGAATTCACGGGCTGGAGAAATGCCTGGGGGTGAAGTACCAATCGTGCAACCATGAGGACCTGAGTTCAGGTCTCTGGCACCCTTGTAAGGAGCCAGCCACCTCAGCATCTGTTCCCCTGGAGCAGGGAGGCAAGCAGAGACAGGTGGGTCCCTAGAGCTCCATTGCTAGGTAGTCTGACCAAATCTGTGAGCTCAGGGTTTAGTGACAGAGAGGAGGGAAGGAAGGAGAGGGGGAGGAGAGAGAGGGAGGAAGAAGAAGGGAGAGAGACATAAACCAAATAATTAAAGGTACTTACAAAAATAAATAAATAAATAAAACCAAGTGGTATCTTTAGTCCTAGCACTCAGGAGGCAGAGGCAGGTGGATCTCTGTCAGTTTGAGGCTAGCCTGATCTACAGAGCGAGTTCCCTAACAGCCAGAGCTATATAGTGTGACCTCTTTTCAAAAAAGTTAAAAAAAAAAAAAAAAAAAAAAGACTTCATACAAAACATTCTGTTCTTGATGAGAACCAGAATTGAGGATGGGGTGTAACTACATGGTAAGAGCACATTTGATCTCTAGCACTAACACACACACACACACACACACACACACACACACACACACTCATACATACCACACATACCACCACCACCACTTTTTATTCTTTTTAGGCAGATGATTTAAAAGGTTGAAAACCTATTCACCATAAATCTCTTACCAAGCCAGGCAGTGGCGTCACACTCCTTTAATCCCAGCACTCGGGAGGCAGAGGCAGGCAGATCTCTGTGAGTTCGAGGCCAGCCTGGTCTCTAAAGTGAGTTCCAGGAAAGGTGCAAAGCTACACAGAGAAACCCTGTCTCAAAAAAAAAGCAAAAATAAACAAACAAATAAATAAATAGGAGGAGAAATCTGAGTGAGAGTAGGAAAAGAGGACTCCAGGGGCCAGTCACCCAGCTACACAGCAAGCCACAGAGTAATTAGTAAAGCAACATACATAGAATAGAGAAAGATAAAAGCCCAGAGGCAAAAGATAGATGGGATAATTTAAGTTAAAAAAAGCTGGCTATAGTCATTTCACAGATGATCAACTAATGTTCAAAGAAATTTCCAAACCCTTTGCTCAAACCCCAGCACCACCCTAAATTGCTCTTGGCTCAAGGAGTACACAGGGCATCTACTGGAGCCTGCTGAAGAGCGTAGAGTCCACTCTCAGTGAGTCAGAGGTCAACGCCAGGTGTGTCAGCTTTGCAAGATCAACCCAAGACAGCAAGCCCTCTTGCTGGCTCCTCAGAACCCACTGGAAAGGCTAGTCTACAAGCTAACTCTTGTTTTGGTTTGGTTTGGTTTTGGTTTTTCAAGACAGGGTTTCTCTGTAGCTTTGCGCCTTTCCTGGAACTCGCTTTGGAGACCAGGCTGGCCTCGAACTCACAGAGATCCTCCTGGCTCTGCCTCTCCAGTGCTGGGATTAAAGGCGTGTGCCGCCACGGCCCGGTGAAGCTAACTCTTAAAAGATGTGGAAGTTGAGTGTACTAATGTGGTAGTTTGAAAGAAAATGGCTCCCAAAGGAAGTGGCACTATTAGGAAGTGTGGCCTTGTTGGAAGAGGTGTGTCACTGTGGGGGTGGGCTTTGAGGTCTCCTTTGCTCAAGCTATGCTCAGTATGGCACACAGTTCACTTCCTGTTGCCTACAGATCAAGATGTATAAGTCTCAGCTCCTTGTCCAGCACCATGTCTGCCTGCATGCTACCATGTCCTGCCATGACGATAATGGACTAAATCTCTGAAAGTCATCCCAATTAAATGTTTTCTTTCTAAAAAAAAAAAAGAATGAAATTTTGTACTACTAAATTGAAACAAATATCTGGGTACCTGCCGAGTGTAAACTTGTTAGTTTTGGATTTGTTTGGGATGGTCTTACTTTAGCCCATGCTTGTCTGAAACTCACTATACAGCCCAAAGTGTTCTTGAATTCATGAGGTCTCAGCCTCTATAATACCAAGATTATAGTGTGAACAACTATACCTAATAAATATGTGAAAATATTTTAATTTCCAGTCACTGTGCTTTGGCATTACAGAAGGAGGAGGAGGAGGAGGAGGAGGAGGAGGAGCTGGCTAGAAACAAACCAAGCTAAGGCTGGGCATTCATAAGTAAGAATAAGCCTCCACGTATTTATTTGGGAGCTGGGTGGCAGGCCCCCAAAAAGAGCAAAAAGCCAAAGAGTTAAAACAAACAAACAAACAAACCTACACCCAGGTATTCCTGCACACTAGTTAAACTCTCGACCAACTGAGCAACATCCCAGCCCCAATGTTCTAGTTTTGTTGTTGTTGTTGTTTTGTTTGTTTTTTTGTTGTTTATTTTTTGTTTTGTTTTGTTTTGTTGTTTTCCGAGACAGGGTTTCTCTGTGTAGCTTTGTGTCTTTCCTGGATCTCGCTCTGTAGATCAGGCTGGCCTCAAATTCACAAAGATCCGCCTGGCTCTGCCTCGTGAGTGTTCGAATTACAGGCGCGCGCCACCACCGCCTGGCTGTTTTTGTTTTTTGAGACAAGGTTTCTCTGTATAGCTTTGGTCCCTTTCCTGGAACTCACTCTGTAGCCCAGGCTGGCCACAAACTCACAGAGACCTGCCTGGCTCTGCCTCCAGAGGGCTGGGATTAAAGGCAGGCGCCACCACTGACCGGCTTAGTTTTGATATTAAAACTTTAAAAACCAGTCTCAGTACAGTGACACAGACCTTTAATCCCAACACTGGAGAAGCAGAAGCAGGTGGATCTCTGTAAATTCAAGGCCACCCTGGTTTCCCCGTAAAGAATTCCAGGCCAGGTCAGCCAGAGCCACACAGTAAAACCTTGTCTCAAAACAACAAAATCAAGCCTGTGGCTTATCTTTTAAAAGCCATCAGGCTGTCACAGGGTAAGCAGATGATCAGGAGAGCCTCATGAATCTCTTTCTCATGGTCCAGATCCAGGCCACCTGGGTAGCCTGTGACCTGGAAGTAGCAGAGCAGAGAAGGAACTGCTGCCCGCCCACCCACCTGAGGCATCTCACCAGGCCTCTGCTGAGAATGTGTCTGAGGGAGCCTCTGTCCTTCTCAGAACAACCTTCCACAGAGAAATGCATCCCTGACCTTCAGAGAACCAGACACACCTGGATTTTCACTTCAGCCCAAGTGAGGCAACAGAGCCAAGTGTTGGAAGTAAACCCCAAAAGATAAAATTATTCTAGAGGAGCAGGCAGGAGAAACTGCCCTTTAGGGAGCATCTGGAATTCATGTCTCTGAGAAAGAAAAATTGAGAGAAAATAAACAATCTGATGCTGAAAAGGACCAGAGACCCAAAAGGGTCACTGGGAAAGGAAGTAGATATGGATTCTGGTCTGGGAGGTACACCCATGTGTGATCACAAAGACATGTCATCATCTGGCTTTCTGTGGCAGAAGAACCATTGCCAACACTTGGAAACAGTTGCTAGGAAATATGACAAAAATCTGACTCACAGACACCACCCAGCAATTCCTTCTTGATATACTAGACTCTGGGAGGCTCCCACTCTGTTGCTACAACCAAATGTCCACCTGGAATAATTCTTTTCAAGCAACAATTGTTTTTCTTAACTTCAGATTATGTTATATATAATCAATGTATAGTGTCACAAAGGATTATACAAGACCTAAAGGAAATGGTAGTATAAGGGGTTGACTTGCTTTTGAATCAAGATGTATTGACTGTATTCAAAAAAAATTTTTTTTTTGAGCTGAGGACCAAACCCAGGGCCCTGTGCTTGCTAGGCAAGCATTCTACCACTTAGTTAAATCCCCAAACCTCAAAATATTTTATTTAACTATGTAAGATACATTATTTTTTGTTTGTTTGTTTTTGAGACTGGTTTTCTCTGTACAATAGCTCTGGCTGTCCTGGAACTTGCTCTGTAGACCAAGCTGGCTTCATATTCACAGAGATCTGCCTGCCTCTGCCTCCTGAGTGCTGGGATTAAAGGCATGTGCCACCACTGTCCAGCTGTAAAATACGTTCTCTTAAAAAACAAAAAACAAAAAAAAACCAACTTTGTAATAACAATCCTGTGTGCATGTGTGGATGCATGCGCGTTCATGCATGTATAGGCCAGAGGCTGATGCCAGAATCTTTCTCAATTGTTCTGGAGCTCTCTAATTTCTGCTAGATTAGCTGAGCAAGCCCCAGGGATTCTCCTGTCTCCACCTCCCTAGTGCTGGGATTTGAAGTATGCACCACTGAGCCTGGCTTTCATGTGGGTGCTGGGCTAGAACTCAGGTCCTTGTGCTTGGGGCAGCAAGTACTTAGCTGACTATCTCCCCAGCCCCAGCTATACTCTGTTCTAGGAAAAACTAGGTGTCACACTTTGTCTATAATATATAATAGCTGTGAGATCATCAGGAGGGGTATTTATATCAAGTCCCACCCACCGTCCCTTTACATTTATTATTATTATTAGTATTAGTATTAGTAGTAGTAGTAGTAGTAGTAGTAGTAGTAGTAGTAGTTAGTAGTATTTTTGGAGCTGAGGATCGAACTCAGGGCCTTGTGCTTGCTAGGCAAGCGCTCTACCACTGAGCTAAATTCCCAGCCCCCTACATTTATTATTGAAACAGGGAAACATTAGAATCCCTCTGTGAATGTAGCCTCATGATCACAATCTTCCTCACTCGGTTTTCTGCACACCAGAACTTCAGAAAACAATGTCCATTTTATGAAGAAAGCAAGCATTAGTTTTGCCTTTTTACATATTTTATTTATTTATTTTTTGTTTTGTTTTTTGAGACAGGGTTTCTCTGTGTAGCTTTGCGCCTTTCCTGGAACTCACTCTGTATCCCAGGCTGGCCTCGAACTCACAGAGATCCGCCTGCCTCTGCCTTCCAAGTGCTGGGATTAAAGGCGGCGGCGGCAGCAGCACCACCACCATCACCACCGGGCTTACATATTTTATTTCTATTACTTTATGTGTGTGGAAGTTGCTTGTGAGTGCAAGTACTTATGGAGGTCAGGGGAGTCCTATCCCCCTGAAGCTGGAGTCATGGGTGGTGGTGAGCCGCACAATGTGGGTGTTAGGAATTAACTCAGGTCCTTCTGAAAAACAGTAAGCACTCCTAACCCCGAGCCTTCTCTCCAGCTTCAGTTTTGCCTTTTAAAACAATAATGACCAGTTTATAAAGTAGCCAGGATGTATTTTAAGTCCTACTATTGTTTATTGTATAATGGCATTATTTGGGAAAAAACCTGAGGAGATACCCGTTTTTGAAATCTTGCCTGGATAGAAGTAATGCTAGGTGAGAGGTAGTGTTTGATTATAAGAACCCAATAAGGTAATTATGCCAAATTTTTCAAAATTTTGGTGCTGGTGAGATGACTTATCAGGTAAGGTTGCAGAAGTCGGAGGATTTAAGTTAGATTCCTGGAATCCATGTGATAGGAAGAGATGACAGACACCCTGAAGTCCCTTAACTGCCACATGTGTGCCAGGTACTCTCTCATATGCACACATCATGTATCACATATGTACATAATAACCATAAATTCAAAAATCAGTTTGTTTGTGCTGGGCAGTGATGGCACACACCTTTAATCCCAACACTCGGAAGGCAGAGGCAGGTGGATCTCTAACTGTGAGTTTGAGGCCAGCCTGGTCTACAGAGTGAGATCCAGGACAGGCAGGGCTATACAGAGAAACCCTGTTTCGAAAAAAATTTAAAAAAAATTTTTTACATGATTTTTCCTTCAGTGGTTAACAGCATTCTATACTTTCATAATATGTAACTTTCAACGTACACCAAAAGTATTGCCAGGCGGTGGTGGTACATGCCTTTATCCCAGAACTTGGGAGGGAGAGGCAGGCAGATCTCTGTGAGTTCGAGGCCAGCCTGGGCTATAGAGATCCAGGACAGCCAGGGCTATACAGAGAAACTGTCGCAAAACAACAACAAAAAACCCAAAACATTTCTCCTGTATATATTTTTTAAAGATTTATTTATTTATTATGTATACAGAAGAGGGCACCAGATCTCATTACAGATGGTTGTGAGCCACCATATGGGTGCTGGGAATTGAACTCAGGACCTCTGGAAGAACAGCCAGTGCTCTTAACCTCTGAGCCATCTCTCCAGCCCCTTCTCCTGTATATTTTACATGTTGAGTTCTTTACTGTTTTTAATGGTTTTAAATACTATTTATTAATTAGAATTACTATTTATTTAGCTATTTTTGAGGCAGGGTTTCACTGTGTAATCCTAGATGTCCTGGAACTCAATATGTAAACCAGGCTGAGCTTGAACTCACAGATATCTGTCTGCCTTCTCCTCCCTCCAACCCTGTCCCCTTCCCTGATCCTTAGGATGGGATTAAAGGCTTGTACCACTGCAACACACCTGGTTCTTTTTTTTTTTTTTTTCAAGACAGGGTTTTACTCTGTAGCCATGGTTGTCCTGGAACTCACACAGTAGACCAGGCTGGCTTTGAACTCCTCACAGAGATCCACCTGCCTCTGCTGGGATTAACACCACTGCCCGACTATTAATATTCTTGACATATATGCTTGAATAGCTCAGGAACATTTTGAGACATTAAATGAACTTCACCATCATCTTAAGTTATTTTGGTTTTGGTGCCAAATCAACCAAGTATTAAAAATTCCACGGAAGTGTGCCTGAGGATGTAGGCTCAGGTGGTAGATTGCTTGCTCAGTATTCACAGGATAAACTAGGTGTGCTGGCACGCCTGGACAGTGTCAGCAGGTAGCAATGGTGAGGGGCACACTACATTAAGCATGCGTTAGTGGGTTGCTTATGCAGGCAACGATGACCCCCTCTTCCCTCCTAGTGTTGGCCTTACAGGTGCACACCACTGCACCCAACTTTTGCAGTACTGAGGACTGACCTAGTGCTTTTATGCACACTAGTCCGGCACTCTCATCAACTGTGCTACATCCCCAACAGTCAAAACATGGTCCACGGCCAGAGTAAACATGAGTTCAAGACCCTGACTAGAGGCTGGGGCGTGACAGAAGCACTGGCCCCATCCCTAGAGCTGCTGGGAAAGAAGGAGGAGAGAAGGGGGGGGAGAGAGGAGGAGGGAGGGGAGAGGGAGAAAAGGGAGGGGAGGGGGAGAAGAGGGAGGGGAGGGAAGAATAAACAAATTTTGGCCTAGGGTAGGAACTGATTAAAGAAGTAAACAGAGCCGGGCGGTGGTGGTGGTGGTGGTGGTGGTGGTGGTGGTGGTGGTGGTGCACACCTTTAATCCCAGCACTCAGGAGCCAGAGGCAGGCGGATGTCTGTGAGTTCCAGGCTAGCCTGGGCTACAGAGTGAGTTCCAGGAGAGGTGTGCAATGCTATACAGAGAAACCTCGTCTCAAAAAACCAAAAAGATAAAAAAAGAAGAAGAAGAAGAAGAAGAAGAAGAAGAAGAAGAAGAAGAAGAAGAAGAAGAAGAAGAAGAAGAAGAAGTAGTAAACAGTTCATCTGAGGACTTAACTTTTTTGATCCAACCCAGGACCTTATGTGTTCGAGGTGAGCACCCCATCTCTGAGCTCCATGACTAGCCAGCAGGCTCTATCCCCGATTCCCTATTCTGTTTTCCCCTTTCTCCCCCACCCTCCCTGGTTGGCCTCCAATGACCTCCCTACCCCCACTGCACCCCCACCCCACAGTTGGGACTACAGCTCCATTGCCTGTCATCTTTAGGAGTTCAGGGTGGGAAGGTCAACTGGGCATGTTCAGCTTCTTCCTACCAATTAGTTGCATGAACTTTTCACTTATGTTTTGGAAGAAGTCTCAGATAGGCTTCTTGAGATCTTTTTTTGTTTTTTGAGACAGGATTTCTTTGTGTAGCTTTGTGCCTTTCCTAGAACTTGCTCTGTAGACCAGGCTGGCCTTGAACTCACAGAGATCCACCTGCCTCTGCCTCCTGAGTGCTGGGATTAAAGGCATGTGCCACCACTGCCCAGCTTTTTTTTTTTTTTTAAATAGGGATGGTTTGTTATACAGTCTGACTTTTCCCAGTCCTTCTGTATGAGGGCTTTGTGCCAAAAAGCCATAGCAGAGGATGGTTTCGATCCATTGACCTCTGGATTATTGCCCAGCACACTTCTGCTGCACCACTCTGCCTGGTTCTGCCTCGCAAGTGCTGGGATTAAAGGTGTGTGCTACCACTGCCTATCCTCATGTTTAATATTGTGGCCGTTCCTGTTCTCTGACCCCAGATAAGTTTATTTCGGGGAACACATAATATTTCGGGGAATACAATACCACCACACTTGTTGAGTTTGGCCTGTGGACGGTTTGGTCCTCACCAGGCCTTGTTAGTCATCCCCTTTCATTGCTCCCCAAAGACTGGAAGGTGCTGGAGAGCAGAGACCAGGTTCACCCAGGGTCTGGAGGATCACTTCCGCTGCTGGTCCACACTCAAGTGCCTTGGCAAGCTTTTCTCCAGTGTGGTGCCACCCTGCCTTCTCTGTGCATACGCCCCTCCTGCAGAACCAGCGTTAGACTCTAAAATCCAAAGGCAACTCTCATATGGCACGTTGGTCCTTACTCATCTCAAGTTAGTCTGGTAGAGAGAGAAAACCAAACTGGTAGTTGACCTCAGAGCACTAGCAAAGGATGAACTGGAGGAGGCGGCGGCGGAGGACAGAGGGCGAGGTGTCCTGGAACAGGTCTTGTGGAATGGGCCAGTTGGGGTGGAGAGCAGGCTGAGGATTGGCATCTGGGAAGATGGCCAGTAGACAGGAGCTATCAGGGAGGGGCCCTGTGGACCAGGCCAAGGAGTTTGGACTTTATCCTCAAGCAGGTAGGGTTTTATTTAGGTAGAGGAGGGACGTGATTTTTATTATTTTTATCTTTATTGCTTTTGTTTAAAGTTATAAAAGTTGAAGTTTTTTTTTTTTTTTTTTAATTTAAAGTAACAATGAGGAGATATTTGGCCCTTTTAGAAAAATCATTTTGGCAATGGTGTTGGAATGGGATAAAGTACTGCATTAGAGAGGAGTTGGGGAGGTTATGAGGAAGCAGGCCAACTGCAGGGAGAGCAAGCAAAGAGGAATGGAGTGTCAGGCCTGGAAGATGATAGGTATGTGGGGGCAGTTAGGGGGAGATAAGGCTGAACACACCAGCGCCTGGCTTTAGGAAGCCTCTATTGCGGCAGGCATTGACGCACCCATACCATTTGAGAAACCAAAGGGTACTTGAAATTTATTCCATTTCTTTGTTTGTTTGGAGACAGGGACTTACTATGTAGCTCTGGCTATCCTAGAACTTGCTAGGTAAACCAGGCTGTCCTCAAACTCAGAGAGAACTGACTGCTTTTGCCTCCCAAGTACTGGGATTAAGGAGAATTTAGTTTTGAAAATTTACATTTAGTGTGGGGGGGGGGGGAGAGGGAGAGAGAGAGGTGGAGGTCAAGGGACAATTTTCAGAAATCAGTTCTGTTCTGTCCTACCACATGGGGTTTGAACTCAGGTCTTCAGGTGTGGTGGTAAGCACCTTCACCAGCTGAGTCATCTCACTGGCCCAGGACATGGAATTTAAAAGGAAAAATGTTATCTACCACCTACACAGCTCCCAATCTAAAAAGCTCACACACACAGGGCCTGCCAAAAGCACCCAGGCCTTAAAAAGGAGTGAGAGAGAGGCGAGAAGAGCCAAGAGCCACAGAAACCACAGGCCTCTTAATAACTATGACACACAGACTGCGGGCACACCAGGTGACATACAGACTGGGCACACCAGGTGACATACAGACTGGGCACACCAGGTGACATACACTGTGGACACACCAGGTGACATACAAACTGTGGACACACCAGGTGACATACAGACTGTGGGCACACCAGGTGACATACAGACTGTGGGCACACCAGGTGACATACAGACTGTGGGCACACCAGGTGACATAGACTGTGGGCACACCAGGTGACATACAGACTGTGGGCACACCAGGTGACATACAGACTGTGGGCACACCAGGTGACATACAGACTGTGGGCACACCAGGTGACATACAGACTGTGGACACACCAGGTGACATACAGACTGTGGGCACACCAGGTGACATACAGACTGTGGACACACCAGGTGACATAGACTGTGGGCACACCAGGTGACATACAGACTGTGGGCACACCAGGTGACATACAGACTGTGGACACACCAGGTGACATACAGACTGTGGGCACACCAGGTGACATAGACTGTGGGCACACCAGGTGACATAGACTGTGGGCACACCAGGTGACATAGACTGTGGGCACACCAGGTGACATACAGACTGTGGACATACCAGGTGACATACAGACTGTGGGCACACCAGGTGACATACAGACTGTGGGCACACCAGGTGATGTAGACTGTGGGCACGCCAGGTGACTTTTAATTCCAGTCCGTTCGTTCCCCCTGGCCCTCTTAATGGCGTCTAGCTATTTCCTCTTGGCATCTGGCCAGCATAAGCTCAGGAAATGCTAAGTTTTAGTTCTGGAATCAGTAAAGCACATTAGCAAAGGAAATCCACAAATAAAAACAATCACGTTATGAATTTCAAAGCCAAGGGAAAGGATCACAAACCGGACTGTGAGCTGCTAGGACAGAAGTCACTTCATTCACCCTGTGTGGGATGCTAGAGATTGGCCCCAGAACCCCCAAGATTTGGCCCATTTTGTTCCTGTTTACTTCCAGAACTTCTTTCTGGCACAACCTTCAGCTCTTGCTCTGGCCTCTTCTGACAAGGGAGACACTTGGCCAGGATGCGCACTCGGCACTTTCAGAGGGTGAATATATTTGGAAAGCCTTTGTTAACCCATGAGCCTCGCCCAACAGTTGCTCCCTATTCCTTGTTTCTCGGGCTCTTGACTGCTGATTTGCTACACTGCACTGCAGAATATTCAAGTACATTCAAATTTACGTTTTTCTTCCTTCCTTTAAAACAAAAAAAAAAATCATTATGCCGGGCGGTGGTGGCGCACACCTGTAATCCCAGCACTCGGAGGCAGAGCCAGGTGGATCTCTGTGAGTTCAAGGCCAGCCTGGGCTACAGAGCTAGTCTAGGACAGGCTCCAAAGCTATAGAGAAACCCTGTCTCAAAAAACCAAAATCATTATGCTTTGTGTTCCGGGGTGAGCACACATGCACTCGGATGCCAGGACAGCCATGCAGCAGCCTCAGGAACACCATCTCCTTCCCTCAAGATAGGGTCTCTCCTTAGCCTTCACCAATGAGGTTAGGCTAGGCAGCGAGCCCAGGGATCCTCCTGTCTCTGCCTCCAGGCACTGGGGATGACAAGGGAAAATGTTGCGTTCTGGGGCTCAAACTCTGGTCCTGTTTGTGAGGTAAGCACTTCACCAACTATTTTAGTCAGCAGCCTCCTGGCCTCAAACTGATAAAATTCCTCCCTGTAAAAGCTGGATTTACAGGCATGAGTCATGCCCAGGACCTAGGTGTTTAAAACTACCTTCCACTCAACAGGATGCTGCAGGCTTTCACACTCCTCACAGCAATATCCTGTGTAAGTGATTTTGTTCAAAAGCACCTCTGGGCAGCTGTAGCTGAGCTGGGTGAGTGCTAACCCAGCATCTATCTATTGGGTTCTGGGTTCAATCGCCAGTGCTACATAAGCCAGACATGGCAAATGCCTATAATCCCAGGAAGGATTGGAGAAAGGAGGTTCTGAAGTTCCAAGGTTAACCTCACCCACACAGTGAGGTTGAGGTCACCAGCCTGTGTTAGATGAGATCCTCTCACAATTACAAGGAAAAAAGGGAGTGTGTGTGTGTGGGGGGGTAGTCTGTAGGATACCTGTGAAGGTATTTTTGTTTGTCCTAGGGACTGGGCCCTCGCTGCCTATAGCATGCAACTCGTCACTGACAGAGCTATTCTCAGCCCTCCCCTTCTGGGTCATTAGTGTTTATTTCTGACGCTGACCTCAGGACAGTAATGTCCACACCAACTCCTGTGAGGGCGTGAGTGTGGGCCTCTGGCTTCCTGAGTTACTCATTCACCTGGGCTGGCTGCTCAGAAGGGAACCAGAGGGATGCAGACTCTAAGACAGCTGCCTGCAGGAAGGAGGCCTTGGGGTCAGCCCAAGAGGCTGGTAATGCACTCTACTCCACAGCTTTCATCCAGTCCCAGCCATGGCCTGTCCTGAGTTACATATGTTCACTTCCATTTTCCCAGACTGCAATTTTTGGAGCAGGAAACGATAACCTGACTGGCCGGGATATGGACTTCAAGTCCAGCCTGTTTAAACAAACACCCCCCCAACTCCTGCTTGCCTAGTTAGGGCCCTGGTTCCAATCCCAAACGCCATAAACCCCCCCAAAAAATCTGTATCAAAACAAAACTGCAGCTGGCAGTGGCGGCGCACACCTTTAACCCCAGCATTGGGAAGCAGAGGCAGGCGGATCTCTGAGAGTTGAGGACATCCTGGTCTAGAGTGAGTTCCAGGACAGCCAGGACTACACAGAAAGACCCTGTTTCAAAAAACCAAAATCAACCAACCATACAAACTAATCCTAACACTTGGGTAACAGAGGCAGGCAGATCTTGGCAGTTCGAGGCCAGCCTGGTCTACAGAGCCAGGTGAGTTCCAGGAGGTAGGGTTTCATGTAGCCTAGGCTGACCTCAGCTTTCTCCCCCCCCCCCCCCCAATACATAATTTTTCTGTGTAGCCTTGGCTGTCCTGGAACTTGCTCTGCAGGGGCTGGCCTTGAACTCAGAGATCTGCCTGCCAAGTGCTGTGATTAAAACCAATGCCTGGCTGACCTCCAGCTTTGTAGTATTTCATTTTTAATTATGTATAAGTACAAGTGCCCTCAGGGGCCAAAAGAGGGTATGGGATCACCTGGACTTGGAGTTGTGAGCTACCTGACTGTGGGTACTGAGAAGCAAACCTGAAATCTCTCAAAGGCCAGGAGTACTTTTTAGCCCTGAACTATCTCTTTAGCTTCCCTGGCCTCAAACGCTTTATTCACCTTCTACTGCTAACACACCCAACCAACTCTGGCTTCATCTGCCCAGAGACAACTATTTCTTGTTGCAAATGCATTAGGATTTTTCTTCTTTTTAATCCCCTCTTGAAAGCCAGGGCCATATGACTTTTTTCTTTTAAGGCTAGGATTAGGGCTCAGTGGTAGAACATACAAAAACCAACCAATCTCCATACCCTATACTCACACATGCTATTGTTTGGACCTTTGAGTTTACGTCACCATAGCCCAGAGTACAGAGTAAATGGGGACTAAATCTAAAAGCCTAGAGCAAAGCCTATAATTGCAAAGGCAGGTATCTCTTGTGAGCTTACGGCCAGCCCGCTCTACATAGAGTTCCCAGACAGTCAGGGCTACAGAGACACTGTGTCAAAAAGTAATGTCCTTAAACTTCACGCCCACCCCCCATCACTCTAGCCCAGACAGAACTTGGCCTCGGGCCAAGCGAGCTTGGGCTGTGATTTCCCATCAAGTGCTCAAACATTCAGTTACCCAAGTCTATCATTAACTTCTTTCTTCATGTCTTCCAGGCACTGTGCCTGACTTGATTTGTTATTGTAAACTACAGGCTAGGGAGGGTGAAACTCGAGACACTCAGGTTTTCAGATACACGTGCAACCAATTCCTAGTCTGCCACTCTGCAATTCAACACAAGATGTGTATACCTCTCATGCCAGCACTTGGGAAGCAGAGGAAGGCAGATCTGGGTTCCAGGCCAGTCTTCTCTATATAGAAAGACTCTAATACACATGAACAAGGACACCAATAGGCATGCTAATGTGGAAGGAGGGTCTTCCCCAGGAAGAGCACAATAAGTGGTTATTCAATACCAGATGGTTACCCCTAAAAACATACAAGTAACATGACATGGGCTGAGCAGTTTGTATTTTATATTTAGGCGTGTGCACACACACAGGGAACAATTATAAAGAGGCCGTGAATTTGAGTGACAAGGAAGGATGTACATGGAGGGGTTAGAGGAGGAAAGGGGAGAAATGATTTAATTATAAACTAAAAAACCCATTAATTGCCAGGTGGTGGTGGCGCACGCCTTTAATCCCAGTACTCGGGAGGCAGAGGCAGGTGGATCTCTGTGAGTTCGAGGCCACCATGGTCTACAGAGCTAGTCCAGGATAGGCTCCAAAGCTAGAGAAACCCTGTCTCAAAACAAACAAACCAACCCCCACCCCCCAAAAAAAACCCTGAGTTTTAACCCTCGGCACAGGGGGCACCCCTGCCTGGCAAATGCCCCTTCCGTATCTGAGATGGGACAGACAGGGATCCCTTTACATGTGGCTTCGAATTCTGCCATTAACAGCCCAAACTCAAGGTATCCTCTTTAAAATCTGGCCAGCACGGCTCCTGCAAGGCAGTTTTCCACTGTCCTAAGGCTAACTGCACCAGGTGAGAGCAGTTCAAGACGGGGTTCCAATCCTTCCCTGCTTGTGTCAAATGAAGGAGAAAGCATCCGGTAAACCATGTGCACAAGTCTCAAGGCATATAAACCAGAGGGTCCAGTATTAATAAAGGTCAAAATGATGAAGACACATTATGTCTCTCAAATAAACATGCGGAAGAACTGTTTTCTAAAAATAAAATACATGTTTTATTTGGAAAAAGTCAGCTTCTTACACAGGTTTCAAATCTGTATTTTCACCCTGTCAATTACAATGGTATTTTAAATGCATTGAATACAATTCAGTGTCATTTATCTTTTCTGCCTCTATTTAGAAGACACTGGGTTAAAAAAATACTACATACAATTCCAATCTGGTCCATCCTTCCTCCTACCCTTACACTGAACCCATTTTCTACATTTCGGGTAAGTGAAAGGGGTCACAAAAGCTTCGGTTTGTGGAGTCACGACAGTCCGATAATTGTAAGCATGATAGAAGTTTCTCTAAGCACTGGTGCATGTGGCAGGGAGGTGGGTACTTACTGAAACCAAGTGAACTCAGCAAACTCCCTCCCTATTTTATCTTTTATTGGCTTCCCCGGGGCCAAACTCTGACCCTCTTGGTTTTGCAAATACTGAAAACAATGTAAAAAAAAAAAAAAAAGATAGCACATTCAGTCCGTACTGAGTATCTCACATACAGCTCTAAACTAGAATAGCATAGAGAAATGGAGCTATCAAAAATCAAAGAGGAAAGGTCTCGGAGGTTAAGGAGGATTCCGGGTACTGGGGGGATGTGGCTCAGTGGTACAGCATGTGCTTAGCATGCTTGTGGCCCTGGGTTCAATCTCAGAACCACCAAGCCCCCCCAAACCCACACAACTCAAAGATTACAAGAGTTTCATACCATAACCAGGGTCTTGGAAAACCCAAGCTGAATTCAGCTGATGCCTGAAATACTTGTTTATATTAAATCCTGTGTTGAATAATGTTTTGTAGATTTTAATCTAACATTTTTGCAGTAGATTTCAAAAATGGCAACGACTTCTAACCACTCGATGTCTCTGAACAGGAGCAAAGGTAGCAATTTAGTGACAACATTCTAGCTCTATGCTTGCAGTAAGCAAGCATCTGAGAGGAGGTACCCAGCAGGTGACGGACTGGCTACAACAGCCAAGATGTTTCCAGAATTTCATGCTTTGAATTTCTTAAATATATACCTAGCAGGCACCTACACCAGGCAACTATGATGCTAGAAAAATACTTTCATCAGGATTTTATAAATCTCCAACTTTTAACTAATATTTCTATCCCATAAATGTTCCAGTAACAATTCCCGACAAAGCATTACAAACAACAACAAAACAAGATTAAGGTTAGAGTTACCTCAAGCAAGTTAGTTGTTATTCTTCCTTTTAAAATGACATTTAAAATAGATGAATTCAGCAGAGTGGTTTTAAAAGTTAAGGCTCTCTAAAGAGTTCTAAAACTAAAACTTAAGGCACATATTATAATCTTCATGAGACTGTTAAAAGCTAAGATTAAAACAAAACAAAACAAAACAAAAAAAATCCCTAGTTCTTTCCCATATCCTCTGCCAACCACTCCCTACCTAAAGCATAGTAAATTTTGAATTCTGGCATTGGTAAGGAGTGAACAAAAAAACAAAAACAAAAACAAAAAAATCCACCAATGAACACCTGGTAGGTTTCCACACAAATGTCCACTGTCTGCATTGAGCACCACTGGTAGACTAGAGGCCAGCAGGATGGTTTCGGATGTCTCGGGTCACATACTGCTCTATCCCTGCTCCAGTTCAGACGGGACTCTCCTCCTCTGTGGGTTCCCCAGAGCTGTTCGCTGCTTTGGTTACTTCCTTGGGCTTCTCATCACCACCTGTGCCAGCCTCATCCGCTTCCCTTTTCTGCTTCTCCTCTGCTTTCTGTTCTTTGGCCACAAGTCGGTAATTGATGCCCATGCCAATGAAGAGATAGATACCTGCAATAATGAGGATCACGCCACAAGCCCAATACGTGTACTTGTAGTCTCCATACATGTCATTGAGGCGGCCTAAGGATGCAGAAGACAAGGCTCATGAGGAAAAGCAAACAAGGAAACCTCTCCCCAAAGTGTAAACATCCTCTCAGAAAGACACCAAACCGACCTTCAAAGAACCCATAAATGACACACTAGCACAAAAATGAATTGCTAAATATTCTATTTATAGTGCTGGTTTTGACTGGCTGTGTATTTCCTATTTTCAAATTGGAAACAATTGACTCTTGGCAAATCTGAATGAGAAGACGGGATTATAATCCGTTCTCTTAATACACAATGAAAAACTAATTCAAAGGAAGTTTGAAAGTGTCCAAGGCCACACAGGGCTACTCCAGTCACCAAGGACAAAGCTCTTTATCAGCACTTCCTGGAGAACACTTGCTCTGTAGCCAACAGCACCCTCTCAGCACCAAACCCCCCAACATATCTTCTAGCAATTACAGAAATTCAAGCACATCGATGTTAAGTAACTTCTTCAAGGTCACGAGGCTAGTAAGGGAACACAAAGAGTCTGAGTTGGGGCCTGCACTGCCACCTCTGTGCTACAGGAAGACTCTCTGTGTTGACACCGAGTCAATTTGGAAAATGGCATCACATCCTCCCCCATCTTGGGAGAGGGTGATGTCTGATGGTAACGAAACCTATCATTGACCAATGTGAATGGAACGCCACAGGGCTAACTATTACACAAACGCTAAGTGTCACAGGGAGGGTTCTGGACCAGAACATGGTGGTGGAGACTAGTGCGTGGGTGAGGAATGCTGCTTCTTTTGAAGCATCACCCAGAGCTGAGATAGCAGGAAGACAGACCTGTCAAGGAAAAGAGGATGGACAGGACCCCAGTGCAAAGGCCTGGGGGTGTGAGCAGGAAAGCAAGGGCTGGGTCCTAGAGCAGAGAGCAAGAGGCCAAGGGTAGGAACCAAGGTTGGAGAGACAGGCAGGATGGCTGAGCTCTGCAGCTTTGGAAGTCGAGTAGGGAATGGGGTACTGAAGCAAGATGAGCGAGTTTAAAGGGTGGTAGTCACGTTAGAGAAAGGAGGCAGATTAGAAAGAATGGGAGGAGGCCGGGTGGTGGCGCAAGCCTTTAATCCCAGCACTCGGGAGGCAGAGGCAGGCGAATCTCTGTGAGTTCGAGGCCAGCCTGGTCTACAGAGCAAGATTCAGATTCAGGACATTACCAAAACCACACAGAGAAACCCTGTCTCGAAAAAACAAAATAAACAAAAAAAAAAAAAAAAAAAAAAAAGGAAAAGAAAGAGTGGGAGATGAAACTGACATGATTTAGCAACCCAAGGGAAGGAGCTAGAAAGGAAGCCATCTATAAGTTCGGTGGCACCTGCCTATAATCCCAGCACTTGAGTGAGGGGAGAACACGGGTGGGTCAGGAGATCCAGTCAATCTTTGGCTACAAAACAAGTTAAAATCTACTGGGCTGAATAAGACCCTATCTCCAAAATAAAATAAATCACCATGAGCACCCAAAAGGAGTTGGAACATTTGTAGAGATAGTTATTTGAGAGTTATCTTGTTGTGTAAGCTAATGCTGATCTTTTAAGTCACAATCAACCTGCCTCAGCCTCCAAGTGCTGAAAAAAAATGTGTGCACCAGCAGCCCAACATAGGATTTAATAAAAGAAAGAGTGCACACCTTTAATTCCAGCACCTGGAAAGCAGAGGCAGGCAGGCAAGATGTGAGTTTGAGGCCAGCCTGGTCTACAGAGTGAGTTCCAGTACAGCCAGGGCTACAGAGAAACCTTGCTTTGAAAATACAAAAACAAAACAAAGGAGTTCTCAAATTATATAATGACTCATAAACTAATGTAACTGAGCCAAATTATCCCACCTCCTAAAGCTTTTGACTTCACTTATGAAACTGTTACTAAATAATCCTAGATCCAAGATACACACAGTGGTTAGGACAGCTGCTCCTGTACTCTGACCTTATGAAATATCTACTCTTCGGCCTATTACTAGAATGTGCTTTAAAGGTAGAGGTGCTTTCCACGGGTTACTTTTATAATCAGAACAGAACCCAAAATGTAGGGAGATATACCATACCTAAAAGTGGTGGTCCCAGGAGGACAGGACAGCACTCCACAATGGTCACCAAGCCCACAGCACTGGAGAACCTCTGGGGTCCAACGAGGTCCATCAGTGTTTCAAATAATACAGAGCTGAGCCAACCAAAGGCAAATCCAAAGACTCCCGCGTAGATACAGAATCCAACATAGCTCGTAGACAAAGGTGCTAGCAAATGGCACACTCCATTTGCAACAACAGAAGCAGCAAAGAAGTACTGGATCCGAGGTCTGATCCACTTAGTGTTGGCTGCAAGTCCCATGGAAGGTCTGGCTACCATATCGACAAAAGCCAGAATGGAAAGGAGGAAGGCTGACTTCTCACTGGAATAATGCTGACTCTTACCATAATTACTAAGAAACACCAAAGGGGTAAAGAGTCCAAAAAACATGACCACATTTCCAGATAGGTACAGCAAAAAGCCTCTGTGGGCAAACAGGGACAGGTCCAGGAACTTATTAATTGTTTGCAATACTGATGACTTTTCGCCTTTGGGGCTTCCTCCAATGAGATCTGTGTTTGCATCAGATTTTCCAGCTTCCTCAAGAGACTCTTTGGACTTTAGTTTTTCTACCTTGCCTGGTTTAGGCCCTATTGGTCGCATCAGGGATCCAGCTACACAACAGTTTAGCAGGAGGCCCCCAAGAATTAGGAAGCTTCCTCTCCAGCCAAAAATACCAAAGAAAGCCTGATTAAGTGGAGCCAAGGTAGAGAGGAACACAGGGCTGCCTGCCATGGCCAGCCCATTGGCCAACGGTCGCTTCTTGTAGAAATACTTGCCAATCATGGTCAGAGCAGGGTTCAAGTTGAATGCAAGCCCAAGACCTAGGAAAGGAACAAAGATAAGACTGTCATAAGCAGAAGTACATGAGGCTGAAAAGATGGCTCAGTGACTAAGGGCATGATGCACTGCTCTTGCAGAGGACTGAAGTTGGATTCCCAACATCCACACTGGAAAGCTCACCATCACCTTGTAACTCCAGCTCTAGGGAATCTGATGCATGTGACCTAGCTAAACCTGTCTCCTTGATCCAACTATATACCATAACCGCTGTGCCCTTGATCCAGCTGTGTACAATGAAGTCCTTGTTCAACTATATATACGGTAGGTAAGCACGCCGATTTCAGCGGTCCTCTGTATGTTTGTCCTTCCTTCATCCCTTCACTGCTCTAATCAGATCAATCCCTGAAGCTGGGCTGACACAGCAAACTTTGTTCTAGCTCAAACACTGAATGACATGAAAAGCTGCTTATAATACACAGTTAACAGAAAGAAAATGATAATAAGAATAAACAAAATCTGCTAGGCGGTGGTGGCACACGCCTGTAATCCCAGCACTCGGAGGCAGAGCCAGGTGGATCTCTGTGAGTTCGAGGCCAGCCTGGTCTACAGAGTGAGTTCCAGGACAGCCTCCAAAGCTACAGAAACCCTGTCTCGAAAAACAAAAACAAACAAACAAACAAAACAAAACAAAACAAAAAAAAAAAGAAAGAAAGAAATAGTATGGCAGGCCATACACTTGAATGTCATAATATTCAACAGCTCATTTTCTCTCTCTCTTTTGGTTTTTCAAGACAAGGTTTCTCTGTAGCCCTGGCTATCCTGGAACTCACTTTGTAGACCAGGCTGGCCTTGAACTCGGAGACAGACCTGCCTCTGTCTCCCAATCGCTGGGATGAAAGGTGTGCACCATTACTTCTTGGCTCATTTTCTTGATTTGATGACTAAATAAAAAATGGAGAAGGCTTACCAAGAGTACTCTTAACCTTCAGAGAGGTGTTACCTGGATAGCACACTGTCCTATTCCAGTAAAAGCCTATTCCCACTGGGCAGTGGTGGTGCACACCTAATCCCAGCACTTGGGAGGCAGAGGTAGGCTGGATCTCTGAGTTCGAGGCCAGTCTGGTCTACAGAGTGAGTTCCAGGGCAGCCAGGACTGTTAGACAGAGAAACCCTGTCTCGACAAAACAAAACAAACCAAACCATGCCTATGCCATGGTGAGAGTGGAACTGGTTCATTCCTTACACCATGTGGGTCCAGGGGACGACTCGGGCTCTTCCTTGACCCACTGAGCCATCTCACTAGTGCTCAGTTCATCAGCAGCTCTCTAAAATGACATTTTTCAAGTGCACTATCAGACGGTGACAAGAAATCAACAAGAAATTAATCGGTAGCCACTCACCCCCAATGACGCCAATGCACAAGTAAAGTTCCTTCACCGTGTTACAGAAGGACGCTGCAATCAAGCCACAGCCAGACAAGCAGCCACCAGCAATCATTACCGGACGGCTGCCATATTTATTCACGAGGACACTGCTGATAGGACCTAGGAGGGAACAACACAGGTAGGAGCATAAACTCTCATATCCAAGAAAGACAAATTAGAAGAACTTCCCTGTGTATCTAGCTGGCTAAGGTACGGAGTTGACTGTATGTTAAATGCCTTGGCTCCCTCCTGTATGGTCCTGATGTGAAGAAACGCTGGGAGGATGGGGACGTGGCACAAGGCTGCGGCTGCCATGGCAAGCGGCACCCTGTATGTAATGACAGCAGCGTGAAGGCCACTCTTCCTCATCTAGACAGCAAGTTCAAGGCCAGACGAGGCCCACGAGGCCCTGCCTCGAAAACCAAAAGGAATCAAGTCAGGCAACACTCGGTAAGAGCCGAGCTAACCACTCAAGAGGATGGGGATGAAATGACAGGCTGTCTAGATGAACAGACAAGGGTATTCTAAAGCTGTTGTTTTCAAGTGCGGGGAAACCTAAGTGGTTACACACTCTGGGCAAGGTGACTACCACCAAGTCACGCCCCAGTCCTAGGACACTTTTTTTTTTTTTGATTTATTTATTATATATACAGTGTTCTGTCTGCATGTGTCCCTGCAGGCCAGAAGAGGGCACCAGATCTCATTACAGATGGCTGTGAGCCACCATGTGGTTGTTGGGAATTGAACTCAGGACCTCTGGAAGAGCAGTTGGTGCTCTTTAACCTCTGCGCCATCTCTCCAGCCCCTAGGACACAATTCTTAATAAAACTAAGGATGTCCACCTTCAGGTGGTTCATAAGCCTGATAACTACATTGCACGCTGTTGTGTGAGGTACTTCTCCCTCAGACTCTGCCATGGTGCTAGTGCTTTGCTTATGGAAGCAACAGAAAGAAGAAAAGCTAATAATGTTTGCCAATTATAAAATGAATGGTATTCAACTTCACAACTTGTAATTGTAAAAACACTTGAGTTTCACACGTCATAGATAAGGACTTGAGAAAGAATGGCTGCAGGACACTAACCTGCCTGGTTACAGATGACTACAAATAACCAAGACTCTGGATTCCACCCTCACACGGGAGAAGAAAAATTCATGTCAAAACTCAACCCAAAAGCAAGAGATTGACAGCCAGGAACTTTAAGAGATAATTAGGTCAGAGCCTCATGAATCTACTAAGTGTCTTTATGACAGAGCCTAAGGGAACATATCTCCTCTGCTGCCATGTGAGGCAGCTGGACATTGGTTACAAAGAAGAGGCCCTCAGAGGCCCAAATGAAAACAGCCACTTCATGAAGTAGGGGTCATTGGAAAACTTTTTTTTTGGAGCTGAGGATTGAACCCAGGGCCTTGCGCTTGCTAAGCAAGCACTCTACCACTGAGCTAACTAAATCCCCAACCCAATGGAAAACTTATGTTTACAGTTTGTATAGGATGAAAAAATACTGGACATTGATAGAATATCTGTACAAGAGTTTCATATGAATTATTTGTGCGGTTTTATAGAGCCAGAATCCTAAAATAAATATTGCCATACTGCTCTATGAAGTTTTAAGTTAGTGTTATCCATTCTATAATATTTGAAATACCAAAAAATGAAAAACAACAAAAGCACTCTGATTTTTTTCTCTTTGGCCAGGTGTGGGGGGGCTCACACCTTTAATCCAGTCTTTGGGAGGCAGAGGCAGGAGGAAGTCTGACTTTATGACCGGCCTGATCTACACCGCCAGGGCTCCATAGAGGCCCTGCTTCAACCAGTAAACGAAATCAAGAGTGCACAGGCTACAGAATTGACAGCTGTATGTGATGAAAATTCTTAGGGGCTGTGTTCTTTAGAAACCAAACGGAAGCACCCATTTAATGAGCATCCTGCCAAAGTTCATGACCAGCAATCTGTCTTTCCGTTACTTCAGAAAGGTCCTATGAACTGTCATCGGAGAAAAGAGAAGGGGCAGTAAACAGGTCCACTGGCATGAGCTCAGAGAAACATGCTAGTTAACTGAAGGCTCTAAGCAGCTAGAACTATAGAGAGACTCTGTCTCAAAAAACCAACCAACCAACCAGAGAGAAAGAGAGGACTGTTAGAGAGCACAGCTGAGAGACAGTACTGGCTTCTCTGTGAGAACCCTGGCTCGGTTCCCAGCACCAATGGCAGCTTGGAGTCCAAGGGGATTTGAAGCCTTCTTCTGGCCTTCATGGTTACCAGGCATTCACACGATACCCAGGCATACATACAGGCAAAACACCCACACACATAAAAGAAAAAAAAATTAAAAAAAAAAAAATTCAAAGTTAAAAACAAAAAAAAAAATACACAGGAGGGAAAAGCAGGTCTTCAAACTGCTGCTTCTGTCCATTTCTCCCTCTTCAAATCAACCAACTTAATTATGTTTAATTAAATTATGATTTCAACTACACAGTGCTATTTCAGGGCTTATTACATCAAAAAGAATACCAGATGTAGTGTTCTCTCTCTCTCACTCACGACATGGAGCCAGAGCTGGATGTACTCAAGAGACTCACTTAGTAAAGACTGCTGAATCTGCTACCAACTAAGTCATTCATCATTGAAATGCAGATGAGAGTCTTTGTGTTAAAGATCTACACTGAGTATAATCCAAGACACTAACCTGTGATCAAAAACCATCTTGTTAGATATCTAACAAGACAACATGGAACACTGTCCACCAGCTCGAACAAACCTTTGCTGCAGAATTCCTACTCAACAACCTCAAGTTTTATTGTAGGCTTCACTTTTAGTTAGCTGGGGTTGGATGTCTCTAGGTAAAATATGCAGTGTTTGAAATGAGCAATCTACTTTCGACATAGCCTCCACACCAGGCCAAAGCAAACAAAGGAGAATGATAAAATTTAAGTAACAGCTAAAATGCTTTTAGAACTCACAGTATCATAGGAACAAGGGAAGATTTTATTCAGCTTGGTTTTGGTGTGTGCTCTCGTGTACATGTGTGCATGCCAGCCAATAATAGGGTACCAGTTGTCTTCACCTCTTTGTGCCTGTGGGACAAGCCCAGCCCTTAATTTATACATTTTACCTGAGACTTTAACTAACTATACTATTCTAAACATTTGAGTAACTTTAAAATCTTGCAATTCAATGTAAAGATGCTTACTTTTCAAGTGTCTGGCACAGAGCAAGAGGAACAAGGTTTACACACATCATTTTACAAGAGCTCTCAAAACACTAATACTAATACTCAGAGACCTCACGCTTTCACTTCTGTTCCAGCAAGCAGTAATGGATGAAGGGAGTAAGAGCTGCCAGCATTATCGGCATGAAAGCATGCTCCTCATACAAAAGGTCAGCAAGCAAAGCTTCAAAGCTCCTCCCTGAGTAAGTATTACAATATAGACTCAGCCAGGTAGTGGTGGCTCTTTAACCCCAGCACTCGGGAGGCAGAGGCAGGCAGATCTCTGTGAGTTCAAATCTAGCCTGGTCTACAGAGGTGTTACACAGAGAAATCAAAAAGTGCAGACTCTGGCTGCCTAATATACGGTAAAAAAGAGGGCCATGGTGGGTACTCACCTCCGGCATACATGACAGCCAGCATGATGGATGATATCCATGACACTTCACTGGTAGTAGCATTGAATATACCTTCAATTTCTTTAAAGAAGACAGTGATGGATTTGGGAAATGCATAAGAGAAGCCAATAGAAATGAAAGCTCCAACTACCACTGCCCACCCCCAGCCTCCATCTGGGGGGGTATATCCAACTGGTCCTCCAATTGCAGGTGGCATTTTAAGTGTTGACGAATCCCAAAATGCAGTGCAAATCTAGTATCTGAAAGATATGAAATGGAAAAAAAAAAGTCAGCAACCAAACAGCCTCCACAAATCCTTTTTCTGCAGTAACAGACAGACTTGCTTGGCTCTTGACAGAGTCACACCAAATGCCTTTTAACCATCTGAGTGACAAAGGAAATAACTTACTGGGTTTGTTGTTTCAGGCCAGGGAAGGGTATATAGTAAGACCCTGTCTGTCACCCCACAATTCCATTGGACCTACTCTCTTACTCTTCTGCTTGTTTTTCAACCTTCTATTTCATTTTACTTTGTGATTTTTTAAAAAATGGCTTTTTAGCGGCATTGGGCAGTGAACATTTAACCAATTTACTCTATGAAAAATAAATACCACATACTCTAACGCGGCCAGTTCCTACAATCAAGGAAGTAAAACAGATTTCAACGGAAATAAACGTGCAGATACCCATCAGTGTGACAACCACCCCAATCACTACGAAACAGAAAAGACAGGCGTTCTAACTGTCCATGTGGGCTAAGGTTGATGACCCTCCTAGTATGTTTGGTTTGGTTTTTAAAAACTGGTTGCCTTGAGAGAGAACTTCACATTCAGCACAGGCTGACTTCAAACTCATACGTGGCTGGTTGACCTCAAACTCCTGATTCTGCATCTATCGTACAAGTGCTGAAATTACAGGTTTTTCCCTACACACTCAGTTTTGCATCAGTGTACACAATGAGTTTCACTAACATTCTCACACAACTTACCCCCTATTCCAAAGAACTACTAAAAAGATGAATTAATTATCCTTCTGCCTCCATGTTTTACGCACATATACATGTGTGTTAAGAATCCAACTAAGCTGGGTGGCAGTGGCACACGCCTGTAATCCCAGAGCTAGTCCAGGACAGGCTCCAAAGCTACAGAGAAACCCTGTCTCAAAAAATCAAAACAAAACAAAAAGAATCCAACTAAGCTGCTGGGGTGGTGGTGCAAGCCTTTAATCCCAGAACTCGGGAGGCAGAGGCAGGCTGATCTCTGTGAGTTCAAGGCCAGCCTGGGTTACAGAGTGAATTCCAGGAGAGGCGCAAAGCTACACAGAGAAACCCTGTCTCTCAAAAAAACAAACAAAAAAGAATCTAATAGAGAAAACGTGAGATTTCTTTCTTCTCTTCTCTCCCTCCAGAGTTCTGGCCTAGATCTATGCATTCACAAATTTTCCTTCCTTTGGGGCCCCAGATTTTTTACTCAGTGAGACATGGGATGAGTAATTTCTTCTGTAATAGAGGTGGGTTGAGAAAGACCTCAGGCACCTGTTCTTAGAAAATATAGTTTTTACTTAAACGTCTTATCTGAATATAAGCCTCTGGATTATTCTTTAAAAAACAGTGTAGCCAGGCGGTGGTGGTGCACACCTTTAATCCCAGGAGGCAGGCAGAGGCAGGCAGATCTCTGTGAGTTTGAGGCTAGCCTGGACTACCAAGAGAGTCCCAGGAAAGGCGCAAAGCTACACAGAGAGACCGTCTCGAAAAACCAAAACAACAACAACAACAAAAAACACAGTGTAGAGGAAAAAATCTTTGTTGTAGGGCATTTCACTCATGTCAGAGAAAAACATTTTTACAAGCCAGGTTTCTTAAAAATTGAGGCAGGCAGATCTCTGAGTTTGAAACCAGTCTTGTCTACAGAGTAAGTTCCAGGACAGCTAGGGCTGTTAAAACAGAGAAACCCTGTCTTGAAAACAAACAAACAAGCAAACACACTGTACCCACTGAATAATAAAAAGCTGCATATTAATAATAACATGCTAGCAGATTTAAGTCTAAGTATGGGTGCTCCTGGCATTAATTCCTTTTCCTTCATCTCAGCATGAAAGTTTTCCAAAGAACTACAAAGATGCCTTCATTTCCAGCAAGAGCATTTACATATACAGAACAACACGTACACACACAGAGCACTGCTGTCACAAATCAAGCCCGGACTAGAACAGCAATACGTGCTGGACGTGGTTAAACTCTGAGCTTAGCTGCCAGCTAGGATTTGTCAATTAAAGACACTTCTAATTTTCAGTCATGAAGACTTGCCTCATCAAGTTAATAATACCTTTTCTACAGCATCAAGATTTAACTTAAGTAACTAAGAAGATTCACAAGTAAACTAACATAGTCCAAAATAGTTCTGGGGGAAAAAATTCAAAAACCCAGGAACAGATTCAATACAATTTTGTCACAACCATCATTTTACAACTAACATAAAAATTCTAACATTAAAAAGCCCTCCATTTTACACCAGCAGCTCTCTTCTGTACATAGACGGCTTCTTCATCCCCAAAGGAAATTCCAGGACTAGACCCTTTGCCTGAAGTTCAGAGAAAGAGAACATGGATACAGCACATGTTAAAATCCAGACTATGCCCAAAGCACAAAAGTTTTTAAGATTTTAATCTTACAATGTGCAGTAGCCCCATCAGCTTAAACGTTACTGCCTTCAAAGTAAGGGGATGAGCAAAGAGGAGGAGTGATGAGAAAGTGTGCCTTCCTTCTAAGGACACGGCCGGCAAGCATAGTGTGCCAGAAACCCCAGCAGGAAGGAGTGAGAACAAAGAGCAGATGACAGGAAACAAGCTCCACATCACTACCTTCAAATGACAGGAGAAACAAGAGCTTTTTTTATTGTCTTTGCCAGATATGTCTCACCATGTAGCCCTGGCTGGCCTTTAGTTCAGAGATTCATCTGCGTAAGTGTCTGGGAATGATTCCATACTGTTAATCCCAGCACTTGGGAGACAGAGGCAGGTGGATCTCTGAGTTCTGAGGCCAGTTTGATCTACATAGTGAGTTCAAAGACAGCCGGAGTTACATAGTGAGACTCGCCCCCGCCCCCATACAAAAAAAAAAAAAACAACAAAAAATTATATTAGCGTGCTGGAAACATGGCTCAGTGGTTAAAAACACATACTGCTCTTGCAGAGAATGCCAGTTCACACTGTGTGATTCATAAGCACTAGACTATTCAGCTCTGAAGGCACACACACATACATGTGCACTCTCACACAGACACAGAGGTTGGGGGGGATATGATGCATTTTAGTAAGCAAATCTAGAAAGCCAAAGTTGTATTCCAGTTCCCATGCCCTGGACTCTCTACAGAGAGGAGTTACAAAGCCCTAGGAAATGGTAGTAATTTCCCTGCACTCTCCTACCAATATGTAAAACAACTCCCATCTCCTAAGGATACAACGGCCAGTTGAGTGAATGTAAAAGATATAGAAAGTATCTGAAGTTCAATGTACATTACTAAGCACAAACTAGTCTTAGGCTTCAAATCAGGCACTTACATCCTCAAGGCTGATTCAAAGTAGCCGTTGGCTATCAGAGCAGCCTCCTGTTTTTTATTTGTTTTGATCCAGCTTCTTGGCTTATAAAACAAGTGGGGGGAGGGGGAGGGAGGGAGGGAGAGAGAGAGAGAGAGAGAGAGAGAGAGAGAGAGAGAATGAGAATGAATTAGGCTGGGAGTGAATCTCAGTAGCAGAATGTATAACTTAACATGCACAGGGGCCTAGGTTTAGTCTCCAGCAGTTACTATTCCACCTCCACCTCCCCTTTAAGAAAGAGGGTGAGGGGGTCAGCCGGGGGGGGGGGGGTGGCGGCGCACGCCCTTAATCCCAGCACTTGGGAGGCAGAGCCAGGCGGATCTCTGGTCTACAGAGCAACCCTGTCTCGAAAAACCAAAAAAAAAAAAAAAAAGAAAGAGGGGGCGTCAACTGAAGAATGGATTAAGAAAATGTGGTACATATACACAATGGAGTACTACTCAGCAGAGAAAAACAATGACAGCATGAAATTTGCAGGGCAAATGGATGGAACTAGAAAAAATCATCCTGAGTGAGGTAACCCAAACCCAGAAGGACAAACATGGTATGTCCTCTCTCCTAAGTGGATACTAGATATAAAGCAAAGAACAATCAGACTGCAACACACAGAACCAGTGAGGCTACATAGCAGAGTGGACCCTAAGATGACTGTGGCTTATAATAAGTTTTGGTTTTACTCAATCACTGGGCAAGCCTCAGTGAAACATTTCACTATTAGGATAAGAATTTATACTGTATCAAGCTGATAATAGAATTTAAAAAAATTAAAAAAAAAAAAAAAAGAAAGAGGGGGAAACATCTATGAAAAGTAGAACTCTGACTACTGGACTTGACTAATATGACACTCAGCAATTATAAAATGTATAACTTTCATGCTACATAAAGAAATAGCACAAAAAGTGTACACTTGTCTCTCTACAAACTTCTACTTGCCCCTGCCCTCTGAAGACAGGGATTAAGAGCTCACACCACCACGGCCAGATGATACGGTAATAGGACACTGTTGGTTTAGCTACTATGGAAAACAAAATGTAGATTAATAAAAATTCAGACTACGGTTGCCATTTGATCCAACCATCATACTTCTAGATGTCCACTTCTAAGTACAGGAATCTGAGTGTCAAAGACATATCTGTACTTCCACATGCTTTGCTGTATTAGTCAAAAATAGGTAAGACACAGGCTGGTGAGATGGCTTGGCTTGGTGGGTAAAGGTACTTTCAAGCAAGTCTGGTCATCCCCGTTTGATCCCTGGAATCTTCAACCAGACAGTAAGAGAGCTGACTCCAAAGTTGTCCTCTGACTTCCACATGAATGCTGTGGCACACAGGCCTGCACATACATACACAACATGCACACATCCATACAAATAATTTAAAAATTAAAACAGGCAAGACATAAAAGCAATCTAAATGTCCATCAATGGCACTGCATGCAGTAGAGTATTACTAAGCTTAAATAAAATAGAAAATCTGGTCATTTGTGACAATATGTATACCCCCCAAGGACACTTGCTGAATAAAACAAACCAGATCCAGAAAGGTAAATACTATAGTTTTACGTGTCTGTTCAAGTGTGATACTGTTCTGTCTTGTGGGTAGCTTTTTGTAGAGGACTTATGGCTAAATATACTAAACCCTAGGCAAGCACTCAACCACTGAACCACACACACATGCCCAGCCTTTAAATAGCCTTCCTAATTGCTGAAGATATAAACCTTACACTCTGTTGTCATTAAAAATAATTACTGGATCTTTTATTAGGAATATACAATTTCTAAATGAGTACTTGATTTTCCTCAAATTAGAGTCATTATTAAACCACTTTGCCTCCCTTCTACCCAATTGAGATTTCTAGGTGATAGAGTGCTAATAGAGTAAGTACTAATATTATAATCAAAGAGTCTGGAGTAAGGATGTGTTTCTAATCTGCAAGGATTTCAGACCTGAGGCTCAATTACCTCTTTAGAGGTTCTTCCAACTGAGCTGTAGAAGACAAGGTTTGAAGGAATTTGAAGTATACTTACTGAGGTGAATCTACTGGGAAACAGGGCCAGAAAATCCAAGTCAAATTAAGATACCCATTTAATTGGTGGCACATACACTCTCTAAGTATTCTGCCTGAAGTTGTGAGAAAGACCCTACGTGGCCAAAGAACTTACTTAACCTGTGATATCATAATTACATACATAATCCAATGACAACAAGACCTATCTGCTGTGTAGGATTACGGTCTCTGGCTAGCTCACCTTCACACAGGAACAGGGGTAATGGAACCCAGAGGAATCCTTTCCCTAATGAACATCAGATTTCTGTAGCAGTTTGGTAAAACCTGTGGAACTCATCAGAATATACTTTTAAACAAACTGTAATCCCAGTCTCAGGAAGCTGAAGCTGGAGAATAACCATAAATTTGAGATCAGTGTAATGTGCATAGTGAGTTGAAGACCAGCCCAGGTTACAAAGTGACCCCATTCTTAAAATAACAAATCAAAAAAAGAATAAATTCAGATAAATAAATTCAAAAGTAGAACTATCAAAATATTTTTATTGGATACTGTGAGGTACTGGTATAATAACCATAGTAATTTTGAAATGGTGACAATTTCAGTATGTGTTTAACAGTTGATAAAGTATGAGGTTTACTGGTATTTCTGAGTCACATGTACTGCTAACACATGGAGCCTACAACCATAGTTAAAATTAACAAATTCTACTGAATCCCACACACCTTGGAGATTAATCCTGCAGACTCTAAGTTTAAAATCTGATAGGACAGAGGGAAAAAAAACCCTGCCATAGAAAAACAGAAGAGAAAATCAGGTAAAAGCATTGCTTTGGCTCTCAAAACTCAGTAACTGGGCTGAAAGGATGACTCAGGAGGTAAAGGCACTGCTGAGAAGCAACTCTTGCAAGCTGTCCTATCCTCCACAGGAACCTCCAGCACATACTGACTGACTGGAACACACACACACACACACACACACACACACACACACACACACACACACACACACACCCTCCTTTCTCTCTAAAGAAATAAATTTAAAATATTAAAAAAAGGAAAACCTAGCTGGTTGTGGTGGTGCACGTTGGTAGGATTTGAAAAAAAAAAAAAAAGAAAGAAAAGAAAACCTAGCAGGGAGGTGGTGGCACACACCTTTCATCCTAGCACTGGGAGTCAGAGGCAGAGGAATTTCTGAGTTCAAGGCCAGTCTGGTCTACAGATGGAGTTCCAGGACAGCCAGGGCTACACAGAGAAACCCTGTCTTCAAAAACAAAAGAAAAACTCCAACTCAATCACTAAGTTAAAAGACCCTCACTCTCCAAAACAGCTTACAAACAACAGTGTCATGTTTTCTTGTACAAATTTTTAAAATTTATTTAAAGAGAAAGAATGTACGTGTGTGAAGATGTGTGGACACACTCCATGGAGGTCAGAGAACTGTCCAGAGCTGGGTTCTCTCCTGCCACCTTGTGGACCCAGGAATCAGGCCTGCAAAGAACTGCCTCTACCAGCTGATCCAAGTTTCCATCCCTTCAGTTATGTACTGGGTTCTAGCCTGTTATGGTTGCAAAGGTTCCCCCACAGGTTCATGTATTTGAATACTTAGTCACCGGCTGGTTGCACTTGCTTTGGGAGGCTGAGGAATCTTTAGGTCAGGCCTAGCTGGAAGAAGCAGCTCCTTAGGGGCAGGCCTGGAGGGCTGTAACCAGCTCTGCTTCCTGACTGGCCAAGATGTGAGCAAGCAGCTGCTTGCTGCCTCCCGTTCCCTGCAGCCTCGCCTTCCGCACTAAGTAATACTGAAAACCTGCTGAAATGAAGCCTTCCTCCCTTAAGTTGCTTGTCAGGTATCTGGTCACAACTATGAGCAAAGTAACCGATACATACCCCCAGCACCCACTCCCACCCCAGGACTAATAATACAGGTAAAACAGAATCAGGGCCAAGACTTAGTTCTCAACCATCAGTTAGGCAACTTAGGACATCAGAACATTTTTAAGTTCTTTTCTCTGCAAAGGCTAAATCTGTCAAATCAAGTTGAGTATTATTATAGGTTGTAATTAGCATCAGGGTCGTGTTGAAAATAGAAGAACTGGATCCTGCTTGTTATTCATGGTCAGTGATACATACCCAAAGGCTCAGCCTTTGAAGCCCTTCTTGTTACTGTGGTGAAGGTGAGCTCCTTCTGTGACCACGTGAGCACTGAGCTTTGAAGCTCTTCTCTGCATGAGACTAGTACTCACTCAACAGTACGGATCTACTGGAAGATCTATGACCCTCTACCATTCCCCTAAAAGAAAAAATTAAATTACAGGAAGGAAAGTGTCACTTCATTAGATAAATTAAAGAACATGCAGAATTCTGAAAGATTAATTACAGCAATATGCTTAAGATGATTTAATTTGCCAATCATGGGTATACACCTTTGATCCCAGCCTGCAGGATGAAGAGGTAGGTGGATTTCCAGATGCCAGACCGATTCTGCACAGCGAGATTGACTCAAAAAAACTTAATACTCAGACAAATTAATATGGTAGAAAGTGGGAAACCGTGAAAATGTGTGTTTACACATGCGTGCAGGTACATGTACCTGTGTGAGCCAGAGATCTGCATGGTTTCTGTTGAGACAAGGTTTCTCATTTTGTCTGGAGCTTGCTCAGGTTAGGCAAGCTTAGAGAGAGCCTCTCAGATCAAGTTTCCACCACCTCTCCAGCACTGGGATTGAAGTGTGCACCCCTCCAGTTTGCTTGTTTTTCAATTTGTCTTTCGGAGACAGGGTCTCTGTGTGCAGCCCTGGCTGGCCTCAAGCTCACAGACCTGCCTGCCTCCACGTTCTGAGTGCTGGGATTAAAGGCTCTAAGAGAAGGTCAGACACACACGATGTACAGTGGGACCAACCCTAGACTGTGCTTTCATGCCCCTTCCTTCAAACTACACCTGTAATAAAGGTGTTCTAGATAATACACTGAAGTGCAATGAAATTACTGCTTTTTTAAATCATAGTGAAATGGCAGAATAGGCTGTGAAGGCAGAAGAGGAAAACCCACCACAGACTCCATGCAGAAGTAGCAAACATGGAATATACCTGATTTCTCCTAACCCTTTACTCAGCAGTAAAAACCTGACCACTCTTCAAGTCTTGCAATGAGCTCCCAATTAGAGGAAATAAATACAAAGGACAGCAGGATACATAAAACTAGGCCACAGTAAAACTATGCCATGAGCAAATTCAAAATCCCAAACAGGGAGAGCTAGGAGAAAAGGGGCCTGTTTCCTTCAAATAAACTACTTAGATGAGGAACCTATAGACTCCACAGACATCAACTAAATATAACATATGACCTTGTTTGTATCCTTGATCAAGGTAATTGATTATTAAAAAATGAGATCAATGAATATAAATAAAATTTGGGAAAATCTGAATACTGATGGATATTTGATGATGTTAATTTTTAAAGGTAGGATAATGTGATTATGGATTTCTGAACACTATCTTTCAGATAACTATGGATATAAAATTGGGTTTGAGCTAAAGCATTTCATAAACTGGGGGTGGTGGTGGTGGTGGTGGTGGTGGTGCACACCTATAGTCCCAGAGGCAAGAGGATCAAGAGTTCAAGGTTACCCTTGATACATAATGAGTTCCAGGCCAGCATGGGCTATAATATATGAGACCCTAGATCTCAAAATAATTTAGTAAAGTAAAATCTTTTACACTTGGGAGGCACAGGCAGGCATATCTCTGGGTTTGAGGCCAGCCTGGGCTATAGAGTGAGTTCTAGGCCAAGGCACACAGATAAAGCCTGTCCTGAAAAACCAGTAAATAAACTTCTATTTTAGAACTATATATCAAAATATTTAGATATGAGCCGGGGCAGTGGTGGCCCACGCCTGTAATCCCAGCACTTGGGAGGCAGAGGCAGGCAGATCTTTGTGAGTTCTGAGGCCAGCCTGGTCTACAGATTGAGATCCAGGAAAGGCACAAAGCTACACAGAGAAAGAAACCCTGTCTGGGGGGGGGGGGGGGGGGGGGAATTTAGATATGAAATAATTCCATCTAGGATTTGCTTCACAACAATCAGACACTGGGAAAAGTAGGTAGGGATAGCAATGAATCACTAGTGGCTCAGTTTCTTATGAATTAAAATTTCCATACTGAACTGTAGAGAAGGGTAGAGAAAACAAAGAAATTTCAGCTTCACCAATAAAAAGACAAGAGGGCAGAAATAGCTCTGAATTTTATCTACAGGTTTTATAAGTTGGGTGGTTCTGGTGCAGTCATACTACCTCAGGATTCCCATCAGTTAAAACGAAAATAAAATAAAACTTGTATTTGCTCTAGCAACACACATCCTTAACTCCACCCTGGCTTCTCCAGTCTCCAACACCTAGTCCCCTACCCAAAACCTGTCCATTTCCCCTTCAAGGATTCCCTCTGGGTACCCCACATGGTCCCACTCTGAACCCCCTTTGACTCCCTTTCCACGGCTTCCAAACATCTTCAAAAGTATGATTCCAAACTGCTGTCTCTCCCTGAGACCTTAAAATGACTAAGCCCCTCCATTAGCTGACATTTCTATTCCTCTCATTTTTTCTGGTCTTCTGTTTTTGGTGAAATTCTTCCAGCTTCTGCATAGCCCCCAGCACTGTCTGAAGCGCCCTTTCAACCTGTCACCACCACCGATGGCTCCTGAGCTCCCACTCCTTGGTCAAACCTGGTTAAACAGTATTTCCTGAGCATCTCCTCTCACCTACACAATACAGTATTTGTTCCTATGGTAACTTTCCCTAAAACTCAGTAACTGTCTGCTAAGAGTACTCAACTATATCTGCTTTCCAGCTGGACTACAAACCCCAGGGTAAGTGCTAGAATCCCATTCACTGTTGAATCCTAAATTTCTCAATTCACAACTTTCAGTTTTCCTTGCATTCAAGTTTATATTTCAGGTCCAAAAACAGTCAAGAGGGCATTCATTACACAGGGATAGGGACCTTAAATGGAGTGCATACTAGGAGGTGAGCTCAAGTGCAATGGGAATGAAGGGGTTAAGAAGTTGGGAAGGGCTGGAGAGACTGCTCAGAGGTTAAGAGCACCCACTGCTCTTCCAGAGGTCCTGAGTTCAATTCCCAGCAACCACATGGTGGCTCACAACCACCTGTAATGAGATCTGGCGCCCTCTTCTGTATACATAATAAATAAATAAATCATTTAAAGAAAAAATTGGGAAAATACTAATGGAACACTATTTTTTGCTTGAGTTTATAGGTATCCATAATCACTCCCCCACACTCCTGCCCTTAATCTGTTTAGGGGTTATTATGTAAATCCACAGCTAAAGCTTTAAAATGCTCCTCAAAATAAGAGCTTGCATAGTTAACAAGGTCACTGTAATCTGATAAACTGTACCTACTTAAATTCACAATGAAATTACTGAAATACACTCAATTAGAAAATTAAGCCGGGCGTTGGTGGTGCACACCTTTAATCCCAGCACTCAGGAGGCAGAGGCAGGCGGATCTCTGTGAGTTCAAGGCCAGCCTGGTCTACAGAGTGAGTTCCAGGAAAGGCGAAAAGCTACACAGAGAAACCCTGTCTCGAAAAACCATAATAAACAAACAAACAAACAAACAAATAAATAAATGAGAGAGAGAAGAAAATTAATCCTGAGGAGAGAGGTGGCTCAGTGTTTAAGAGCACTGACTGATGTTCCAGAGGAACCGGTTCAATCCCATGTCTGATCACGCCAGGATTGAAAAAAATAAATTAATTAATTCTAGGATGGGTGTGGCGTGGCATGCCTTTAATCTCAGCCCTGGGGAGGCAGAGGCAGGCCGATCTCTGCAAGAGAGGCCAGTCTGGTCAGAGCGAATTCCAGGACAGCCAGAGAATACAGAGAAACCCTGTCTCTATACCCCCCCAACTACACACACCAAAATAAATAAATCACAGTCTAAAAGTCTTGGATTATTGGTCATTTCTTATGGTAACTGGAAGGTAAAGTTGTAAAACTTGGATATTTTTACTTTGTTTTGAGAAGGGTCTCACTATGGAAAGCTTATACCTCCTACCTGTACACCTTGGATTTAATTTATAAGAGACTAAGGCCACAAAGTGAGACCCTATCTCACACACGCATCGCCAAAGACTTGGATTTAGGAGCACCATTTAGCAACTAACTAAAATAAGTAAGCAAAACCGAGATACAGTCTCTCTTGCCTTATTCAGCTGGCAGCTGAGATTAAAAAAAAATTAAAAAAAAAAAAAAAAATCAACCCTGCTTGACTTAGTTCCTATCCACCCTTGCCCACACTCTCAAACACTTACTAATCTTACACGTCATCATGTACTCATTTTGTTACAAAACCAGTTTTGTTTTTTTTTTCAATGCTGGCGATCAAATTTTGGGGCCTCAGGCATGGTACTCTACCACTGGGCTACACACCCCTAGCCTATGTCGAGTAATGCCTGAAGATTTCAAAATTAGTTATGGTTAATTAAAACAAAAAGTAGTTTGTCACTGCGTAACTAGCAGCAGGAGACGCCCGGTTTATAACGAGCCACTGGAAAACGGGAAAAGACTGAAGTAGTAACACGTGCGTTTCCTGGTTGAGTGATCAGAACTAGTTTTCGCAACTGCAGATTGCACCAAATACGCCACCATAAAGAAAGGCGAACATGCACTCGGAAGAAGGATGTACCTAGCACAGAGAGCGTGCATCTGACCAAATGTAACGCTATTGAAGTCTTCTCTCCAGGGATGCCTCAAGACCCCCGTGCCGGCCGGCAGACGCACAGAAGCCACAGGTAGGGACCACAAAGAGCCCCTAACCCGCCCCTTCCTCAAAGTTCACTCCAACCCCCGCAGTCTTGTCACGGCGGCCGGCCATGCAGCAGCTAGCTCCTCACACCACTCTAGCAAGCCACCAGGTGGGACACCGCCTGGCAGGCGGGGGAGGCTGGGCGGGCATGCCACGAGTCCTAAATAACTCCCGCCCCAGTCCCTTCCCTCCGAGCAGAAGGCGGCAGGAGTGCACCACGTGAACCGGCCTCAGGTCGTCCCTCTTCCGATCTAAGCATCTCTCCAGGCGCCTACAGTAGACTGGACTGGAAGCGTCTCCCACAAGGTCACCGGGCACCATGACCCGACTCCCGCAGCCCGGCGGCCGGCCACACCTGACCACGGACGGGCCCGCGCGGTCCGGCCGGGCGAGACGCTGTACCCAGAACCTTAAGGTCCCCTTCACCCACGCCACGTTCCGGGACCGTGCGGCTCCGCGCGCCCAGGATGCCCTCTGCCGGGCCGCCACCCCCGTGACCCGGGGACGAAAGCCTCCGCGTGCCCGCCGGACTCCACGACCCCAGCGGGGCACCAAGGGCACCGCAGAGTCGGTGCGGCGCGCTGCCCCGCTCAGCCCGGACTAACCGTTATGTGCCTCGCGGCGCCCGGAGTGTGCGTGACGCGGCGGCGCGGGCCGCCGTTCCTGGGAGCCCCGGGGTCCTGCTCGCGTCCCGTGCCGCCGCCGGGTTCCTTGGCTGCGGCACCCACACGGCGGACCAGTCACGTCGCAGCTCGCCACTTTGTCTGGCGGGGCAGGCGCGGCTGCCTTATAACCCGCGGGGGCCGGAGCATGCGCACAGGGGGTGGAGTCGGCCTCCCCGGCCGCCGCCCCCTCCCTGCCATACAGACACCGGGCTCGGCATCTCGCGCCTCTCCACGCCGTCGGCTGCGCGTGCCCGCCCGCTCGGCCGCGCGCGCCCGCGCCCCCGCGCCCCCCTCCCCGGCCACGTGACCCGGCGCCGGGCCCCGGAGACCCTGCACAGCCCCGGGGCGCTTTCCGGCGCTTGGAAGGGTGACTGCATTTCGCGCGTGCCCGGGACGCCATCGCGGGCCTCACCCCTCAGGCTCTGCAGGAGAGAAGGGAAAGGCTGCCCGGAGGCCGACCGTGAGCTGCGGAGGATGCTGGACGAGCCGAGGCGAGGGTGCGGGCAGCGTTTGAATGGACGCGGTGCGCGGCTCGGACGCTGGTGGAGTCCAGGAAGGGCCTGGAACCCGGGCTCGGAGACCCGAGGAAGTGGCTGGAACGCTCCGGGCCTGTCTCCTCGCGCTAAATCCGCCGCTGTAGAGGCGCTAGGAAGTTTAAGGTGCAATTTTACGCAAGTGTCTCGTCACAGAGCCCGACTTGTGGCATTTGATGAACGCTGAGCTTAAGGACGAGTCGGGAAGGAGGGACGGGCGGCCCCGGGGCGGAGGGTGTGCACGTCGGAAGCGCAGATGGGAGCGTGTGCTCAGGCCTGGTTTCTAGGGACACTGAATTTGGGGGACGGGATGGAATTATAGCTAGTGGAGTTGGGACCGCTTCATGCTAGGCACCGCGCCAGAATGAACTTGTGTGACCCTCACAACCTTAAGAGGTAGCTTCTAACTAAGAAGATTTTGTAAGTAAGGAAGCCCGGGCTTCATGAGGTTAACTGGCAGAAGTCACCAAGCTAGGAAGTGGCCAGCACTTAAAGTCAAAACTACAGAGCCTCGTGTAGGAGAGCCATTTTTGATTCTTGACTAACCCCAGATACCAAAGTCCCTTGAAGAGGTAAATTAGTAGTGTGTGTGTGTGTGTGTGTGTGTGTGTGTGTGTGTGTGTCTGTTTGTCTCTGTGTGTGTGTGTCTGTGTGTGTGTGTGTCTGTGTCTGTGTATGTTTGTCTCTGTGTGTGTGTGTGTGTGTGTGTGTGTGTGTGTGTGTGTGTGTGAAGACAGTGTTTCTCTGTAGCTCTGGCTGCCCAGGAACTCTGTACAGCAGGCTGGACCCTAACTCGGGATGCTCCTGCCTCTGCCTCGGGAGTGCTGGCATTAAAGCCCTGTGCGGCCACACCCGGTAAGAAATTTTTTTGAAGATTACTGCACACCAGAAGCCTGCCCTCCTCCTCCTGTGCCCTCCAGCCTGTCCTCACCTACACTCAGTTTTCTAACACTCTGAAATAGGCTCTGTAGTTTCTCTTGTGAATGGAGAACCAGAGATAGAAGAGAAGGCCCCGTGTGCCGTCACCTACCTTCTTTCAGTAAGAAATGCTAGGCTGCAGTATGAAATCCACTGACAAGGCTGCTTATGAGCAATAATTTGCCTTTTATACCCAATAAAAGAGTAGAAGGGAAAAGCTCTTCAGATCATTGGGGAGGCTGGAACGTTGGTGTAAGGCTAGGATGTTCAGTGGTACCATATTTGGTTTTCAGGAGTCTGGCTCCAGGTTGATATTCAGCATCACAAAAGAGGGGGGGGAGTACTTGGAGCATTCTGGTGATAAGTGTTCAGGGAGATGGTTTGAAAAGGTGAGCTAGAGAGATGGGAATAACCTGGTTTAGAATCTGGAGGTTTTTGTGGTTTTATTCTTTAGGCACGGTCTCATTCACCCTGTGCTGGCCTCGAACCTTACCTGTGTGGCTGAGGATGCTCTTATATTTGTGCTTCTCTCTTCCTCCCCACATTGGGATTGCAGGCATGCACCCGGTTTCAGGTGTGAATTTATAAGGGTATGCACTATGGAATGTGGTGGAAACAGAGGAATTTGTTCACTGTATGAACCTGGGAGCCAGGTTCCTGAGTTCTACCTTTGATACTTGTACTGTGCCCTTAGGCAAGGCAAACCTCATTCTCCGCTCTGAACAAGAAAGATAATACCCACCAATCACCTACCCCAGGGTTTCTATGACAATACAGTTAAACAGTTCTTACTTCACACCTCACCCCCACCCCAGTGCTGGAGGTAAGCGCTCTTCCACTACTGAGCTTTATATCCAGCCGTTTTTTTTTTTTTTTTCTTATTTCACTTACTTTTTTCTTCATTAAAAAAAATAATCTTTTGAAAAATCTGCTTTTTCAAGGCGATGGGTGGAGCTTAAAGAAGTACAGTACTTGTCTAATGTGCATGGGGCCCAGGGTTGGGTCCCTAGCACCACCAAAAAAAGAAAGAAAGAAAAGAGATAGGTGTGGCGGTGTACACCTTTCATGTCCCCAGACCTCTGAAGACAGAGGCAGGCAGATCTGTATGAGTTCGAGGCCAGCCTGGTCTATAGTGAGTTCCAGGACAGCCAAGGCTAAATAGTGAGACCCTGTCTCAAAAAAAAAAAAAAAAAAAAAAAAAATCCCCAATCCATGCTCACCATTAGCTAGTGACTCTAATTAAATGCAGTGGGACACAAAGACAAGATAGACAGGAAGGTAGGGGAGGGACTTGTTACAGAGAAAGTATTCAGCAGGAGAGGCTAAGAGAGGCTGGTGAAGGGGGAATATGGTCAAAAGTATATTTTAAAGACTTTATAAAAGAATAGATTTTTGTTCCATAAAACTAATCCTAAACCCTGAAGGCCCCTCACTTGAATAGCCCCCACTTCCAAGGAACTGAGCAGGATCATATCCTTGTTATATGTTATAATTTTGGTTTCTGAGAGAGCTATCAAAATTCTAGACACCTCAGACCCTGTAAAGCCTGGATGGGACAAAAAGGGACTTAATGTTCTGAGTAGAGTCTAGGCTTTGGGATCACAATTGCTATCTGGGCAATTAATTAACTAACTCTGGCTTCAAACCCCTTCCCAAAATAAGTTAAAGATAAATATTAAGAAGCCTGAGATAAAAAGTGATCAGTAAATCTTCAAAAGTCCTTCATTTATGAATGAATATTTTTATTTGTAACTAAACTTGTGTCAAGTGTGTGTGTGTGTGTGTGTGTGTGTGTGTGTGTGTGTGTGTGTAGGCTAGAGAACAACCTTTGGGAATCAATTCTCTACTTCCAGTGTGTGAGACCTGTGGGGATTGAACTCAGACTGTCAGGCTTGCCAACAAGTTCCTTTATCTACTGAGCCATCTTGCTGGCCCATGAATTAATATTACTCTTTACAAGATGCATAGGAGGGAAAGATCAAAAGGACCACAGGAGGCTGAACATGTAGCTCAGTGGTCGAGCACTTGTGTATCATGTACAAGGACTTTTATGTGATATCCAGCACTCCAAACAACCAAAAAAAAAAGAGGTGGGGGGCAAAGCAAACAATAGGGCAGGTGATTTGGAAAAAACAATGGGATAATACCAATTAAAGTCCTTGTTCTAATTTAAGCCGTGACATATTGAGGAAATAAACTGAAAAACAGATTCAAAAATTTAAAGCTAGAGAACACTGCGCGCTTCCTGCAGATGCAGGTGGATAACAGCCTGAGTGAGTCTCCACCTCACCAGGAAACTACTGAAGTTTCTGTGGGATCAAAGACTTTTATAAGAACATGATGGATGGAGAGGACAAAGCCCATGGCAGCTGCGAAGGCCCTGACATCGTGTCTGACAAATTAATACTGTCTGTTGGTCATGCATCTATTGAAAAAAATAAAAATAAAATAAAAAAAGAAAGAGAGAACATGCTCTTTTCTGTTACATCAGGACCAATAAAGGACATGCTGAATGGGACAGGTCGGTTTGCCAAGAATGAAACCAGTGAGGTCAGTTTTAGAGAGATTCCCTTCACATGTGCTATCCAAAGTACCTGTGTATTTTACTTACAAGGTTTGCCACATTAACAGTACTGAGATTTCCCAACTGCACTGGAACTGCTCATAACTGTGAACTTATTAGATTGTTAAATAAATAATAATAAAATTTCAAGGTAAGAGTTACAACTTCATAAATTACTGATAGCATAAGAAGTGCATAATCAAAAAATACTGACAATATACTTTATCTGGAAAGGAAAAAAAGCGTAGCATTTTCCTCTGGAAATTTGGAACTGCTTAACTTACATTCCCTCAATTCTGTCACTTTTTGATATAGAAAACAGGAAGTTCCTATTACCCCATTTTACTAACAATAACAATACAATAAAGGATTCTTTTAAACACAGAGCTCATTCAGGCAAGAACACACCCCACACAATTTATAATTAATATGGAAAATGAAGTTTGCAAATACCAGGCCAAATAAATACTCCAGTGGGCTGTATTTATAAAAGTGATTGGTAATTTTTGGAAACATCTACAAGTATTTGTGAATAAACATTATAATTTGTCCTTGTAAAAGTATGAAAGTGGGAGAGACGAGGAGGGGCAGAGCTTGTAGCTGGGTAGAGCTGAACCATGTGTGGAAGTGGAGCTGGCTAAGCAAACACTGGAAATGCTAATCTTGAAGACCCTCTAAGTTTCAAACACTCATTTCCAGCATCCTCATCTAGTTGCTTGTGAGTCAGCTGTGGTCCTGCTGCTTCCCAAAGCCTTCCTCTGGATCTCTAAAGTGTTTTGAAGGCTAATTCAGTCACGATAAGGTGTGCTCAAGGCCCGCTCTGAACTCTTTCTCCTCAGCTCTTGCTATTTTGAACCTTTTATCACCAGCCTGCACCAGTTTAGCATCCTGATCTGCTGCTTCCCCGGCTTCCTGCTCACAGGAGATAATTTGGTCAAATTAGTTTGACAGAAAACAAATTGCCTGCAATAAAAATTTCTTCAACATGACAAAGTAGTAAACACGTACTTACAACACTTTTTAGTGTGGGTGCCTGAGCAAAAATGCTTCATTTGTACTGAGGGGGTCCTGGTGGTTTGGTGGGGGATAAGGGAGTATGCCCATACACTGATATATTTTTCAAAGACTCATATGGTGTCTATTTTCTACTTTTTTTTTTTTTACATTCAGGCAAAACACCCATACACATACAAAAATAATTTTAAAAATTATAAAAAATGCATGAGTAGAAGTTGCCATCTGTAGCTATTAATACCAGAGGAGAAAATGCAGAGTTTGAGGCTATCTTAGTAAGCTTCTTGGTAGAGCCAAACAACCATTATGAAAACTGTTGACCATGAAACCTGCTTTTAACACCAGAAAGTCACTATGGGCTATTGCCTCCTCCCCATCTGAATTAGTGGTAGTGTGAGTCTAGGCAGCCAAGTTGGAGGCAGAGATGTTGGACATGGATTTTGAACTTAATTTTAAGGTCCTCTACAGAGCTGGAGGTATGACACGGTAGTAAAAGAAACACTTGCCTAGCATTTATGAGGCCCTGTATTCCATCCAAAGAACCACAATAAATAAATAAAACTGTTTGTGGTGACATGTGAGAGCCCCAAATCTTCCACGAGGTCTGGCATAGCATATTACCTGTAACACCTGCATCTAGGTGAGGTTCAGAAGCTATCAGACCTACAGTGTAACCTTTCCTGTCTACATTTTTCACAAGTCCTGGGTTATAGCCAAGCGGGTGCTGCACACCTATGATTCCAGCAGTCTTGGAGGCAGACACAGGAGGTCACTGCACCTGGGCTACACAGTGAGACCCTGCCTATAAATAAATAGCTTCAGATGTTGTGCCTTTATTTTCTCTGATATGGGTACCTTTTTGTGGTCTTACAGTATGGCATCCTCTGGGTAAAAACGTAAAGGTTTCCCTGTTATAGTAGGTGCTCTTTCATTCAATGAACCATGGTCACACAGAAGTTTGGTATGAGGAAGGTGGCACCTTATGGTGCTGGTTTAGAATTATGAGCTGGGGTCTGAGTCTAGCCAGAAGGCTCAGTGAGTAAATCGCTTGCTGTGAGAGTCTGACCACCCAAATTTAATACTCAGAAACTGTTAAGGTGGCAGCAGAGAATCCTCTCCACAAAGTTGTCCTCTGGCCTATAAGTTTGTGCCATGGCACCACACACATACTAAACATACATCAATGCATTTTTTTTTTTTTTTAGAAAGCTGGGGGTGGGGAATAATTGGCAGAGTGCTGTTATGCACATATGAGGACCTAAGCTTGACTCTCCAGCACCAGGGTGTGGTTTTAGCACACTTGTAATCCTAGAACTGAGGAGGCAGAGACAGCATGATCTCTGGAGCTGGTTGGCTACCTACTCTTGCTCAGTCTGTGAGCTCTGGGTTCTAATTCTGTCTCAAAATATAAGGTGGAGAGCAGCAGAAAAGATAGTCAATATTGTCCTCTGGCTTCATTCAGCATGTACTAGCATACACATACATACACTTACTCACTAAAGACTCAGGGCCTGCCTCACTGTCGGAAAAAGGGCCTCTGCCACAATGCTGCCTATTCCTGGAGAACATTTATGTTTGGATGCATCAGTGCTTTACTCATCCCTAAGGTTTAAATATATAAATCGAAGAGCCTAAAGGGCCAAGAAAAAAAATCCTTCAGCCCAGTATAAGCTAATGATAGATGATCAATGTGAGGAGGGAGAGCCCACCAAACCCTCTAGGGTCCAAACTCAGATGTTTAAAAGGCAATACTTGAAGCCCATGTCGTATTTAATAATTAAAAAAAAAAATTCAAAAGATAGCACTTGAGAGGTAGAGACTGAGATCAAGAGTTCAAAAAGGGAGGCCAGTGAGATGGTTCAGCAGGTAAAGAGCTTGCTGCTAAGCCTGATAACCTGCTTTTAATTCTCAGGAACACACAGGGAAGGAAAGAACAGACTGTTGTAAATTATCTTCTGACCTTTGTGTGCTAAATAAATGTTTGACAAGATTTTGTTTTTCAAAATAAAGGAAGAAGCCATAAAACTTGTAAGACTTAGTTTTTGGATTTGTTTTGTTTTGTTTGACACCAGGTTTCTCTTTGTAGCCTTGGCTGTCTTGGAACTTGCTTCATAGACCAGGCTGGCCTCGAACTCAGAAATTGGCCTGCCTCTGCCTCTGCCTCTGCCTCTGCCTCTGCCTCTTGAATGCTGGGATTAAAGGCATGTGCCACCATGTCTGGCCCTTGTTTTTAATCAGTATAAAGGAGAAACACAGTGCAGGATGTTGGTGTGTGTGTGTGTTGGGAGGTGAGGTGGGGGCCAGTGTAGACTGAGAAATGGGCAAGCAAGTTCAGAGAGTGGGCCAAACAGTATTTCAGTAGACGGATTTATCCAGCAAGCTCTTTGATTTGGTGTTTAGAAGGCAGACAAAAAGGTGCTTCCTCTGCAAAATGTCTTCAGTGGTACCTGTGGTGACTTGAAAGATCTCCAAGGAGAAGCCTAATCTTAGAACAGGGATCATAGTAACAAGACTTGGCAATCGCTCCCTCCCCACGTGGAGAGCTTTTCATTGTCACCTTTGGCAGATCAGGACTCAAATAAGAATAGTTCTTTTACAGCTTCATGCGTAGTGCTCCCCTGAAAAAGACTCGTGCTTCCTTTGGTCACCATGGCTACACTTCATCTTTTGCACTAGAATGACCCTGACTCCATAGCCAAAGGGACATTTTTTTTCTCTCTCTCTCTCTCTGGTGTCTTAGAACACTTGGTCTCAGGAAGGAGAGTCATTTAGTGTCCTATCAAAGTGCACATTCCTCCTATGGTCTACCACTTTTTTTTTTTTCTTTTTTCTGGAGCTGAGGACTGAATCCAGGGCCTTGCACTTGTTAGGCAAGCACTCTACCAATGAGCTAAATCCCCACCCCACCCCCTTTTTTTAAGATAGGGTCTTATGTATCCCAGGCTGGCCTCAAGTTCACTATGTTGCCAGATATAATCTAGAACAGCAATTTTCAACCTGTGGGTCTTGACCCCTTTGGAGGTCAAATGCCCCTTTCATAGGGGTTACCTATGACCATTGGAAAACACAGATATTTGCCTTAGGATTCATAACAGTAGCAAAATTACAGTTAGGAAGTAACAACGCAAATAATGCTATGGTTGGGGTCACCACAACATGAGGAACTATATCAAAGGTTGCAGCGTTAGGAAGATGGAGGACCACTGACCTAGAATTTCGATTGCCCTGCCTCTGTCTCCTAAATGAATGGATTACAGGCACGCACCACTACGACCAGTGCCTTTTTGAATTTTTTTAACCACCTCTAATTTAGCAGAAAGAACCTAGATACCTTGTAGTCATGGAATTCCCTTTGTCCTATGTACTACCTACAGCTTGTCCACTCTAAGTCTAGAGTGTAATCTCCGAGCTCAGAATACTTTGGCTAGAGTTACTATTTTTCACCACTCCCAAATTCCACCCATATGCACACATCCCTCATTATTTTGCCTTTGTGCACTAGCCACAGCAGGCACTAGAATTAAATTCTGGAGAGATTACATACTGTGCCAGCGGCCAATGAGAGGAAAAAAACCATGAATTGCAGACAAGCCATGCATCTGTATAGCCAAGGGGAACACTAAGTGTGGCCGGCTCAGGCTGCGCCGGGCTCAGGCAGGTTAGATGATGGGTTCTTATTTTTATTTTCAATGAAAAGATTAGGAAAAGTGGACCTTTCTAACTCTATCATCTGTACCCTTTCTATTTTGGTAGTCATTTGATCAGCTCATACAAGACCACACCATGAAACGGCCCAATCTGTTTTAACTACAACACAACAGCACATAATTCAGGCAGTGATAGCTACCAAGACCACTGATAGGCAGTGGAATGAAGTATGGATACCAGGAATTACTCTGGGAACTCCCACTCCCTGCAGCCATAAAGCTAAATGAAGACCTTCTACGGAGAACCTGGAACAGTCTTGTCCTCCAAGAGTCATAGGTGTATCACCCAGTAGTCTGTGCTCAATCATAAAATGAGTAATTTTTTAAGTAAAATGTTATAGAGGGGAGATGTAAACATAGGCCTGCTTGACGAAGTTTATACTAGGCTTTTATTTTGAAACAGCCTCCCTGTAGCCCAAGCTGATTTTGAACTCTTGTCACCTGTCCCAGCCTCCTGAGTAGGATTACAATTATGTACCACCACTAAGCTTTTTTTTTTTTTTTAAATGCTGTTGCTGGGCGTGGTAGCACACACCTTTAATTCCAGTACTTGGGAGGTAGAAGCAGGTGAATTTCTGTAAGTTGGAGGCCATCCTGGTCTACATAGTAAGTCTGAGTGAGAACTTAAAAAAAAAAGAGAGCCTAGCAGTGGTGGCGCACACCTTTAATTTCAGCACTTGGGAGGCAGAGGCAGGCGGATCTCTGTGAGTTCGAGGCCAGCCTGGTCTACAGAGTGAGTTCCAGGAAAGGTGCAAAACTACACAGGGGAACCCTGTCTCGAGAAAAAAAAAAAAAAAAAAAGACCAATATAATAATGGTAAATAAACAGACGGTATTGCTATGTAACTGAGGCTAGCCTGAAAATTGCTGTTTGTTGTCCACCTCCCTCTTGCCTCAGCCTCCCCAGTTTGGGGACTACAGGTGTCTACTACCACATTTGACTTTTTTTTTTTTAGTTGTTTGTTTATTGTTTTTTCCGAGACAGGGTTTCTCTGTGTAGCTTTGCGCCTTTCCTGGATCTCGCTCTGTAGACCAGGCTGGCTTCGAACTCACAAAGATCCGCCTGGCTCTGCTTCCTGAGTGCTGGGATTAAAGGAGTGTGCCACCACCACCTGGTGCACATTTGGCTATTTTTATTCATTTACTTTGTTCATATTCCTTGTCATCATAGGAAGAACTGGAGATATGGAAAATAAGGAAAATGCAGGCTTGTTTTCATAGTCCCAATCTTCAGCCTTTTGGCTTCCATGTGTTCTGTTTCTTTGCAGAAAGCTCATCTTCCTAAATTGGAGGTCCTGCTCGGTGCTTGAGGTTAGTGTTGTCAATTTTACGTGCTCTGGATTCACCTGGGCAAAGAATCACAGTGAGCGGTTGTAAGGTCACATTGGTCTGGGGTGGGTTACCTTGACCATGTTAGTTGAGGGGGGAAGACACATCCACTGTGGGTGGCCCCATTCCTGGGCAGGGATCCTGGACTGTCTAAGAGTGGGAAAGTGAGCTGAGCACCAGCATGTGTGCCTCGGTTCACTGTTCTCTGCTCTTGACTGCATGTGATGTGACCAGCTGCTGCCAGTTCCTGCCACCTCAGCTTCCCAAAGTGATGGACTGTCACCTGGAATTGTGAGGCAGATAAACCTTTTCTCCAGCAAGTTGTTTTTGTCAGAGTATTTTATTTCAGTAACAGGCAACGAAACTAAGAGAGGGGTAGAGCCTTTACCCAGCCTATGTGAGGTCCTGGGTTCAGTTCTGAGCAAAGAGGTGAGGTACCTCCTCCTTCTACCTGGTAAACTGAGAGATGGAAGGTAGATTAACAAGGGAGTTTCAGTGATTCTGTTACATAATTCAAAGCTCTTATTTCAATTTAGCGTTCTTACTGATAATTGTGAATTAATAGGATTTCATAGTTTTTGTATTTGCCAATTTGCCAATGAGGTTCTTTTACATAATTGCTTTTTAATCCTCTAATAAAAAGCATAGGAAGACCACCTCCAAATCCAAGCTATTTTCAATGTTTCATTTCCTGTTTCCTTAGCAGGAGTAGATAATTATTTTAGATAAAGTGTTAGCTTGTAAATTAAAGTCCATCTTGTCCTTCCTCCTATAAAAGACATGCATCTCTTCCTTGTTGGTTCAGGCCTTGTTGATTAGTTTGTTTTTGAGTTAGTCTTACTATGTAACCCAGACTGCTCTTGACTTCCCATAACTCTTGTCTCAGCCTCCTGAATGCTGGGGGTTTATAGGTCTTACCACCAGGCCAATTGTTTCTGGTTTTGCTTTTTGGGATTTGTTTTGTTTTGGTGCATGCGTGTGTGTGAGTGTGTGTGTGTGTGTGTGTGTGTGTGTGTATGCATGTGGGTGCACCAGCCTATGAATACCAGAGGCAGGAGGATCTCTGTGAGGTCAAGGTCAGTCTGGTCTACAGAGCAAGATCCAGGAAAGCCAGAGCTACACAGAGAAATCCTGTCTCAAAAAAAAATAAATAATAATAAATAAATAAAAATAACCCAAACTAATGGGGTTGGGGATTTTGTTCAGTGGTAGAGCGCTTGCCTAGCAAGTGCAAGGCCCTGGGTTCGGTCCTCAGCTCTGAAAAAAAAAAAAAAAAAGACATAAATAGTGTGTGTGTATCTAGTGGGACAGTGCACAGGAGTGCAGGTTGCTCACAGAGGCCAGAAGTGTCATCATATCCCCAGGAGTTACAAGTGGCTGTATGCTTATGACGTGAGGGCTGGCAATGTAGCTCAATGGTAGAGAAGCTGCCCAGTAGTCAGGTGGCTCTGGGTTTGACTGTAATAGCACAAAAGGAAAGAGAAGTGCAGACAGGTAGGAAGGCTTTGTGGGACAACAGCCCCCTGCCTATAATCCCAGGTACTTGGGAGGCAGAATGCAACCTGGAATTCAGAGCAAAACCCTCTTTATAAACAAGCAAAAGGAGCCTCACATACCAGGAACACTATCACTATATTTTAGCAGGAAATTTAAATTTCATGTTAGTGTTAAGAATGATTTCCTAGCCGGGCGGTGGTGTCACACGCCTTTAATCCCAGCACTCGGGAGGCAGAGGCAGGGGGATCTCTGTGAGTTCAAGGCCACTTTTCCGGAAGACTTGGGTTCAATTCCCAGCACCCACATAGTAGCTCACAATCATCTGTAACAGCAGTTCCAGGAATCCAATGCCTTCTGGCCTCCAAGGGTACCAGGCCCACAATGGTACACAGATAAACATACAGACAAAACATCAGTACACGTAAAGTTAGGGGAAAAAAGTATTTTAAGCCTGGCGGTGGTGGTGGTGCACGCCTTTAATCCTGGCATTCAGGAGGCAGAGGCAGGTGGATCTCTGTGAGTTCAAGGCCAGCCTGGTCTACAGAGTTCTAGGAAAGGCGCAAAGCTACACAGAGAAACCCTGTCTCGAAAAACAAACAAACAAACAAACAAAAAAACCAACTAAACAAACAAAAATACTGTGTGTGATGGTGCATGCCTTTAGTTTCAGCACTCTGGAAGCAGAGGCAGTGGGACCTCTGTAAATTCAAGGCCAGGCAAGGCTACATGGTGAGACTTTGTCTGAAAGAGAGAGAGAGAGAGAGAGAGAGAGAGAGAGAGAGAACCTAGAAGTGAATAATTGTTTCACATATATATGCAAAAACAAGGATGAAATCCTAGGACAATAAGCCAGGTGGGTTGGAAACACTGTAACCAGGTACTGTTACAAGGCCACACTGGGCAGGGCTTCCACCCAGAAAGCAAGCTGTTCAGTTCCCAGGATCCTTGGCTAGTGGGTTTTTCCTTCCTACTGTGTATAATGCAGTGGCTGGTAACAGCAGTTGTGACTCTGAAAAGAACTTGAAGATAAAAAAGCAACATTGTAAGTAACATTGTAACACAGCTTTCTGTTCTGAATTGATATTTGGAAAAAGAGAAGGAATGAAGTTCACACTTCATGGTTATAGGCAAAATAGCCCATTTGAAAACAGCCTCGTGATGCTGGTTTAAATATCATCCTCTAATATCTCCCTCTGCTTGCTGTTAATATCCCTGAGTACAGAGACTAGAAGAAATAAAAATTCACTTCTCAGCCGGGCGGTGGTGGCACACGCTTGTAATCCTAGCACTCGGGAGGCAGAGCCAGGCAGATCTCTGTGAGTTCAAGGCCAGCCTGGGCTACCAAGTGAGTTCCAGGAGAGGCACAAAGCTACACAGGGAAACCCTTTCTCGAAAAACAACAAAAAAAATTCACTTCTCAGAGCCAGTGAGATAGCTCAGTGGGTAAAGGTGCTTGCTGCTAAGCCTGATTTCCATCCTTGGGAACTTCATGTGGAAGGAGAGAACCCACTCTCACAAGCTGTTCTCTGACCACAAGAGGCCATGGCACATGCATGCCTTCACACATTACACAGAGAATAAATGTTAAGAAGAAAAAAAAAACCACAGCAATGAGCATCGTGTGCATTTTTTGGTAGATTTAGTCATTCAACCAGTATTTATTCCTTGAGCTCCCGTCACAAAGCTGACTGCCCTCTACTATGTGCTTCTGGGCTCTGTTGTACTTCATAGGCCTGAATTAGTGTCTTAGCAGTACAACGCATGTAGTAGGTTTTCTCTGAATGCTTTTGGACAAATGAGTTTACCATGGCTTGTTTTGCCGTGAACTAAATAGTTACCACGTCAGACATACGTTTTTTGGGAGACTGGGAAATAACGTAGACTAACCAGCTCTGATGTGACTCTCAATTTTAGCGTGCTTCTTCCAATTCAATTTATAATCCAAATGACCAAGAACTAGGTCTAATGTCTGGCTATGAAAAGATTCCTGACACAAAATTCATTTGAATGTGGTCAACTGATGACAAAGCGTTGCTGCTGTCATTTAGATGTGCACAGATTGTCGTCATGGTTACGATTTTGCTCTTTAAAAAGGAAACACTTTGGTATTTACTATAGTTCTCATAGTCTGCATGAGATAATTTGGGGATATCATCAGAGAGCTTACATGACCGAGCAATTTTAGAAGTTCCAGATTCTAACACCAATACTTAACATACATCTCCAAAATTGCGTGCATATATTTGTACTATACTTATTTCTTTATTATTATATTTTTGCAGTGCTGAGAATTGACCTTAGAGTCTCATGCATCCTAGGCAAGCATTCTATCATTGAGCTTTATTCCAGCCTAGGGGTGTGTGTGTGTGTGTGTGTGTGTGTGTGTATTTTAAAGAGTTATTATTTTTTTATTTTTATTTTTTTGCCGGAGCTGAGGACTGAACCCAGGGTCTTGTGCTTGCTAGGCAAGCGCTCTACCACTGAGCTAAATCCCCAACTCAAATTATTTTATATGTATGACTGTTTTACTAGCACATATGTATGTGCACCATATATATGTCTATTGAGCTCTGAAGCCAGAAGAGGGTGTTGGATCTCATAGAACTGGAAATACAGATAGTTGTGAGCCACTATCTTGATGCTGGAAACTGAGCCTAGGTCATTTGCAAGAGCAGAAAGTGCCCTTAACTGCTGACCTGTCTCTTCAGCCTGAGGAATACTTCTTTTGTTTGTTTGGTTGGTTGGTTGTAGTTTTTCAAGACAAGGTTTCTCTGTGTAACATCCTTGGCTGTCCTGGAACTCGCTCTGTAGACCAGGTTGGTCTCGAACTCACAGAGATCTGCCTGCCTCTGCCTCCTGAGTGTTGGGATTAAAGGTGTGTGCCACTACCTCCTGGTGAGTAGTACATTTTAAAATGACCGAAATACTAAGAGCTTTAACAGATACGGAGGAGACCAAGTGAATTTCAACCATGCCTTTTAATTTACACCTTAGAGACACAGAGTCGAAGAAGTGAAACCTTGTAAGGTGCTTCACTCTGTTGTGTCCCTTAAGAAACAAGAGATTCCAGTACTTTATATATGTCTGGAAGAGTAAACCCAAGTCCAGTCCCCCTTGTAGATCCCCAGTGCTACTTGGGACCTCTAAGTGTTAGCTTCTAATGTGTCTTCCAAAAGAAAGCACTACTGTCCTCTGACCTGGGGAGACAGTGATAGTGTGTGGCGTGTGACCTTACACTGTGATAGGACTCTGGTTCTTGTCCTGTGTGGGATTTTTTTTTTTTTTTTGATAGTTTATACTTTCTTACGTTTTAGCAGACACAGAGATGAGGCACCTGACATCTGAAACTCAACCGATCCACAGGTTTCCTAACGTTGAGGGCAGAAGAAAGGGGTCTAAATGTCATTGCCACTTTTAGATGGACCTTAGATCCCAGTTAATGAGCGGGCGCCAGCCAGTGGAAGAGATACATGAGCTTGGGTCTCAGAGGGTAGGTACTGAAGATGAAATCATAAACCAGGACATCTGATGTGTGTCTCGTACACAATGAGCGAGCGAAGGCTGCTGACGGAAATGTCATATGCAGCTGCTTTTAGAGCCTGGCTCTCCCCCTCCCCGACTATGCCCCACCCTCTTCCTGCATGCCAGTCATTTGGGGCTCTCTGTTCTCCACCGCGTGCCTTGAAGCAGTCTGTAAAGTGATATCTCTTCAGCCTCTTTCATGGTTGTTTGATGTGCCTGGTGGGGCCATAAGAATAACTGGCTCAGCTACAGTTTGAGTTGGGAAGGAAGATTTACCTTAGGAGAGACTTGCCTGCAGTGCCCTGAGCAGTGACAAGGGCAGTCTGAGGTTCCCGTTAAACTCTGTTCATCAATATACTCAGAACAAGCCGCTTTCGTCTACAGCTTCCCCAGTTGTTCAATTAAGCCCGCAGCCCCGCGTGAATTAATGGCCTGGGGAACAGGCTCTTTCCTCCAGCCTCGAGTTCTCTTCCCTTCGCTTTTCCATCACGCAGTCCCCCTTTTCTGAATTTAAGTTGAGAAACCTAAGTACTTTGAAGAGATCTTTCCTGCCCCCACTGCTCAAAATGAGGCTGGCTCCCTAGATGCCCTGTGGCACCGGCCTTGGTCTTTACACCCAGTGTTATGCTTATTTCCTAAGAACTGTTCTCCCTTTATCCTCGTTCAGATTGTGAGTCCCATGAGGGGTCATTGTGCCTCTGTTCTGCATCTTGACTCTTCAGCACCACAAACCCTGCATCACCAAATCCGTTTGGTGAATAAATGAGTGATAAATTATATCTCATCATCACTTTGAGATTCCTTTGTTGAAAAGCCCACTCCTGAACTCTCTGTGCTGAACCAATGATGCAGGGAAAATGAAGAACAGGTATTGAACAGGAGCCAAACGGAATCCAGCTTGTTGAATGGCTCTCCCTGCCTTGACTATTACTTATCTCTCTGTATCAATACAATCTCAATTCTCCTGTCATGAGAACTGTTCCTAATTCTCTCTAAGCAACCATGTCTTAGAAGACTGTGGTCATTTTAATATGAAAACAGAAATCGCCGGGTACCCCCACCTGCACAGCCTCACTGGGAACAGCTATTCAGTAGGCTTTCTTTTGGGCCACTAACCAGCTCCCAAATCATGACAGAGAGACTTATTAGTTATGAATACTCGGCCTTAGCTTAGGCTTGTCCCACTAGCTCTTATAACTTGATTTAACCTGTTTCTCTTTATCTGCATTTTTGCCTTGGGGCTTCTTACCTTTCTTTCATTCTGTATGTCCTAGTCCGTGTCTGTTTGGCTGGCTGGCCCCAGGCATCTCCCTCTCTTTCTCTTCTCTTCTCTCTTCTCTCCAGCCTAGATTCCTCCTTCTACTTATTCTCACAGGCTGTCCCTCTACTGCCTAGCTATTGGCTGTTCAGCTTTTGATTAGATCAATCAGATGCCTTAGGCAGGCAAAGCAACACGTGTCTACATCATAAACCAATGTAACACATCTTTACATAGGTAAAGTCATATTCCACAACAGGAGGTGGATGAGGGGAAGAGAGGGAAGGGTCACAGTAAAATCAAGACCAAACCATTGGGTTCCTAAAGAAAATATTCAGATAATCTGTAGTTGTATTTGATAATGAGCTCACTGACTTCAAACATACTAACTCTAGATGTTCCTGAAATATCAACCTAAACCCATTCCTTTTTTGTTTTGTTGTTGTTGCAATAATATCTTACTCTCTAGCCCAGACTGGCCTGAGACCCACTGCCTTTGAGTGCTCAGTAATCCTCCTGCCTCAGCCTCTTGAGTGCTGAGATTACAGGTATGAGACCTTACTATATCACTGAATATCTCGTTCTAGTTAGAAATTTCTTAGAATAGACTCATAACTGAAAAAGAAAATCAATTAATTCATTGATTATTGACTCAACCATTGTTAATGAACACCCCAAGTCAAGCACTTCCCTAGGTATTTGGAAACGTCAGTAAGACTAGGCATGGTGGAGCACTCCTTTAACCCCAGCAAAAGCAGGCTAGTCTTTGTGAGTCCCAGGCCAGCCAGGGCTATGCAGTGAATTCTTTCTCCTTCTTCCCACAACCTCTCTTGCAGTTAGTTAGGTTAGGATCATGTGACTGTAGCTGGCTGGTGGCCTATGAGAGAAATGCCATGTATAATTTTCAGGCAGAGGAAAGGATCAGTTCATGTGCTTCCCCTCTGGCACAGCATCCTCAGTGCCCATATGTTTCAAGACAGAGGCTGAGCCTCCTTGGTCTCTGTCAGCTGTCCACTCTTGCTGCTGTAATAAAACACTTGGGGCTAGAGTTGGGTGTAGTAACTTATACCTTCAAGGTAAGGCAGGCTGATTCCAAGTTGAAAGCCAATCTGGTTTTTTTTTTTATGTTTTCATTTTTTAAAATTTATTTATTTATTTTTCTATTATCAGCTTGATACAGTATAAATTCTTATCTTTTTTTTTTTTTTTTTAAGCTGAGGATCGAACCCAGGGCCTTGCACTTGCTAGGCAAGCGCTCTACCACTGAGCTAAATCCCCAACCCTAAATTCTTATCTTAATAGTGAAATGTTTCATTGAGGCTTGCTCAATAATTAAGTAAAACCAAAGCTTATTATAAGCCACAGTCATCCTAGGGTCCCCCGCTATATAGCTTCCCTGGTTCTGTGGGTTGCAGTCTGGTTGTCCTTTGCTTTATATCTAGAATCCACTTATGAGTGAGTACATACCATCAACCTGGGCTATACAGTGAGAATCTGTTTCATAAAAGAAAAACTGGAGCCTGGATAACCTATAAATAATATAAATTTATTGCTCTAAGTCCTCACAGCTGCCAAGTTCAAGATAAGATAAGAGAGGGTTGACATCCAGGGAGGGCTACATCTTCCAGAGGGGATGAGGACTGTGATTTCACATGTAAAAAGGCAGCAGAGAGATGCACTTGCTACCTCAAGCCCTTTTATGAGGCCCTAATTCATTAATGATTGGTAAATCACAGCCTAATGCCCTCAAGGCCCCACCTCTTAATATTGTAATGGGAATTAAGTTTAAACATGAATTTTGGAGAAAACACAAACATTCAAACCATATATTCCATTCCTGATCCTCCAAAATCTGTAATCTTAGAGCAAGATCCAGGATAGGCACAAAAACTACACAGAGAAACCCTGTCAGGAAAAAACCAAAAGGAAAAAAAAAATCTGTAGCCTTCTCCCATAGGAGATACCTTCCTTCCATCCCAGCAGTCCCTAGCATCTCAGCTTGCACCAATCACCTTTAAACCAAGTCCAAAGTCTCATCCAAATGCAGCCTAAATCAGATGGTGCTCAAGGAACAATTCATCCTAAGGCAAGTAGAGAATAGACACATTCCCGTTCCAAACAGTAGCAATGGGCCAGAAGGACTAGGTAACAGCTCTTAAGTAGATCCAAAACCCAGAAAGAAAATAACCTTAAACCTTGAGACCGAGGCTAGGAAATGATCCTTGACCGTCTGTCCCACTTTCCAGACACACTGGAGCAGAGGTTAGGCCCTGGGCAACCCCACCTCCGCAGCTTCTCAGGGAGCAGCTGCTTGGAGTTGAGCGCTGTGTCTCTCCCAGGCTCTATTACCTCTGTAGACACAGAGCCTGTCTGTGGTGGCCCTAGCCTCTCTGCTCTCCTGAGTGCCTTAGCCCTATGGAAGCTCTCTGCATGGGCCTCAAGGCTGTCTGGGGACAGCTTTGGAAATGTAGGGTGAAATCCAGGCTCTCGCTCTGTGCATACCTAAAGAGCTGGGCCTACAGAACACTGCCAATATTTTTGTGCTTTCAAAGGGGTCACAACGAGCCACTCCTGGGCCCATTGGAGTCCCAGCCTGGGTGGCCGAGGAGTGCTGCATTGAAATGTGGGTAGAGACCAGGCAGTACTGGGCAGTGAGATCTCCTTGCTTTATGAGCCTTCTTACCTACTCTGCCCTCAAAGCCATAGCTCTCTGGTCCTGTGCTAGGGCTTGCAACCTGGAACATTTCTTAAATGCCTCACCAGTGTTCCTCATTCTAGCCACACTAACCCTCCTCGCCCAATGATTGCTTGGACCACACCCCTAGTATCCTCCTAGCTGACTTTTACAGCCTCGTCAAGTTCTGTTGCCTTCTTAGTATAAAGTCCATCTTTCATGTGTTTTTGTCTTCCCACATTTTACACACATAAGTAGTCAAAAGTAGCCATGCAGCCTGGCAGTGTGGCACACGCCTTTAATCTCAACACGCAGGAGACAGAGGCAGGCAGATCTCTGAGACCAGCTTGTTACAGAAGAGCCAAGGCTATCTACATAGAAGAGACCCTGTCCCCCAAAAAGCAAACAAAAAACAAAAATAAAAAGAAGAAACCTTGTAAACCTCCTCACTACTTTGTTTAGATATTTCTTCCATCAAATACTCTAGTTTAGGCTGGCAAGATGGCTTGGTGGGTAAAGAGGCTTACCACCAAGCCTGACAACCTGAGTTTGATCCCTCGGACCCATGTAGTGGAAAGAGAGACTGATTTCCACAGTCTTCTGACCTCTGCACATGTGCCTTCACACACACACACACACACACACACACACACACACACACACACACACTGCATACTATACACGTGTATAAGTAGAAAAAAGAAAATAGGCCAGGCAGTAGTGGCACATGCCTTTAATCCCAGCACTCAGGAGGCAGAGACAGGCGGATCTCTGTGAGTTCGAGGCCAGCCTGGGCTACAGAGGGAGACCCAGGAAAGGCAAGGCACAAAGCTACACAGAGAAACTCTGTCTCAAAAAAACCAAAAAAGAAAAAAGAATATCTGGTTGATTGCTTGTAAATTCTGCCTTCCATGAAGCATTAGGGCAAAGACGTAATTCAGCCAGATCCTGTGTCGCTTTATAACAAAGCGCTCTTTGCTCCAGTCCCCAGGACCTTGTTCTTCATTTCCATCAGAGACCTCATCAAAATACCTTTTCCTGCCAACTTTGCTACCAGCATTCTGATTACAACCACTTAGGCAATGTCGAAGGTTTGGACACCGGGGACACCCTCACCAGACTTGCCCTTTAGCACTCCATTCCACCAAGCTACGCTTGTTCCAGTGTGTACCTCCCAACTCTTCCAGCCTCTCCCCATCACCCCCTTCTGGAGCTGGCCTCCCATTTTCAGATATTTGTTAGAAACATTCTGTCTCAATACCAACCTGCCTCTAAATGTATTTGTGCTAAAAATTACTTATTTTAATTTTTTATTGATTTTACTTTATATATATGGATATTTTGCCTACATGCACATATGTGTACCACATGAATGCCTGTTGAGGCCCCTAGAATTGGGATTATAGATGATTGTGAGCTACTATGTGGGTGCTAGAAATCAAATCTGTGTTACCTACAAGAATGAAAAATGCTCTTAACCACTGAGCCAGCTCTCCAGACCTTTGAGCTGTTATTAAAAAATAAATAAATACAAAGTTAGAGGTGGGTGCTGGAGAAATGGCTCATTAATTAAAAGTATAATACTCTAGCAGCAAATTCAAGTCCAGTTTCTAGCACTGTTGGGTGACACACAACCCCCTCTGCTCTCCACTGTCACCTGCATGCGTGTACACACACACACACACACACACACACACACACACACACACACACGCAAGGTATAGTTTTTGCACACACGTGTAATCCCAGCCCTTGGAAGGCTGTGCTGGCCAGATTTATGTCAACTTGACATAAACTATAGTCATCTGAGAGGAGGGGGCCTCCATTGAGAAAAACGCCTCCATAAGATTAGGCTGTAGACAAGCCTGTAGGGTATTTTCTTAATTGATGGGGGGGCCCACACCCATTGTGCCATTCCTGGGCTGGTGGTCCTGGGTTCTATAAAAAAAAGCTGAGCAAGCCATGGGGAGCAAGCCAGTAAGCAGCACTTTATCCTCTATCAGCTCCTGCCTCCTGTCATGACTTCCTTCAATGATGAACAGTGACATGGAAGTGTGAGGAGACTAAACCAGCTGCGCGGTGGTGGTGCACGCCTGTAATCCCAGCACTTGGGAGGCAGAGACAGGCGAATCTCTATGAGTTCGAGGCCAGCCTGGTCTACAAAGCGAGTTCCAGGACAGCCTCCAACCCTGTCTCGAAAAACCAAAAAAAAAAGACAGAGGCAAGGGCAAGAGAACAGCCCAGAAGCTTAAGGCCAGCCTGGGCAATATAGTGAAACCTTATCTCAAAAAGATGAAAGAAGTTGGTACACACCTTTAATCCTAGCACTCAGGAGGCAGAGGCAGGCTGGTCTCTGAGTTCAAGGCCAATGGGTTTTCAGACTGAATTCCAGGTCAGGGCTGTTACATAGAGAAACCCTGTCTCAAAAACAACAAAAAGACCAAACAAATAGGCTCCATGGAGATGGGTTGTGGGTAAAGTGCTGGCTACACAAGCCTGAATTATCCTGACCTCCACACCAGTTGTGACTTGCGCACATCATACACTCAATTTTCATGGAACTACCAAACAAATAAGTAAATAAAGCAGTTGAGATTGAATCATTTATAAATAATGGAAATGACCTGTCACAGCTGTGGAGAAGTTTAAGAACAAGATGCCCAAATGCTTGGCACCTGACAAGATCCAGGTCTCTGCATCCAAGATGGTTCCTTGTGCTCACAAAGTAAAAAGGGCATACAGGCGAAGACATGCTGTGTGAAGCCTCTTTTGTAAGGTTTTAACCCTGTCCACAAAGGCACATTCTGCCATCCTCATGATGAAATCATCTACAAGCCCACCTCTTTTTGTTTTTTGTTTTTTGTTTTTTCTGAGACAGGGTATTTCTCTGTAGCCCTGGCTGTCCTGGAACTTGCTTTGTAAACCAGGCTGGCCTTGGAACTCACAGAGATCTGCCTGCTTCTGCCTCCATAGTACTGGGACTAAAGCCTACCTCTTAATATTATAGAACTCATTGCAGATTAAGTTCTGAGGACACAGATGCTCAAATCATAAACATGACGCAGTAATTGAGCAGCACTCTCTCTGCTGATTGCCAGCCTGGGTTAGATGGATGACATGTGTGAGGTGCACACTTCTATTGTGGAAGATGTTAAGAGTTCAGGCTGTGGCTGGGCGGCGGTGGTGCACGCCTTTAATCCCAGCACTCAGGAGGCAGAGCCAGGTGGATCTCTGTGAGTTTGAGGCCAATCTGGTCTACAGAGCAAGATCCAGGACAGGCACCAAAACTACACGGAGAAACCCTGTCTTGGAAAAAAGAAAAAAAAAAAAAAAAAAAAAAAAGAATTCAGGCTGTGGCCCCTGAGATGGGCAGCATTCTCTGTACTGAGCACAGACCTGTTATTTATAATACTTTTTCATGTGCAAGGCACAGTGCTGGGCTGTATGTACTAGTAATTTATTGTTGTTAAAGTCGTGAAAAAAAGTCCCTTTCCTTGCCAAAGAAGACATATTCAATATTCATTATGAGCTGTTACATCCACTTTTGCCAGATACCCTTCTTTCTGTTTTCTTTTAATAATAGTTCTAAGACTGATGCAAATCCTGACATTTTAGAGAGAGAAAAAGATTTGGAGGTTTATTCTAAAAGGCAGAGATCCATGAGTCATTCAGATCCTGAATCTATGGTATTAGGGAAGAATATTTAATTTGCCTTTTTTTTCCTGTAAGTAAAACTGGAGATAATATTTTGATACTAATTCCATGAGTCTATTATGATAATCTAGATGAGCTAACGGGATAAACTGGAACACTGAATGTTGCACACAACTCAAACTGAGAAGCATTGCAGGCTAAGGATGATGTAAGGCTTTCTTGTCACTCAGCCTCTACCAACAGGGCTTGTTTAGACTTACTATACACACTGACATTGTTATGTTTATTTTTCGTGATGCTGGGGATTAAACCCAGGAGCTTAAGTGGACACGTCTGAGTGATATCCTCAGGCCTATATACATTGGCTTTTATTGTACATCATTAATAAAAGCAAAATATAAAAGAAAGAACTCAATTTAGGTGATTCAAAATGCCTTCCTAGCCAGCCTGTCTTCTGGGTCACCTTTGTCTCTGAGTAAATGTATCTATGTTTCAGCCCATTGCCATCTATGCCATCAAGAGTACTGTCCATGTGGCCTTCCTCAGGCAGGTCCCCAGTTTTTGTTTTTGCTGTTATTTGGGGATTTTTTTCCCCATTTTTATGTTCATTTGTTTGTTTGTTTTATTTTGTTTTGTTTCTCAAGACAGGGTTTCTCTGTGTAGCCTTGGCTGTCCTGGAACTCTCTATGTAGACCAGCTGTCCCCGAACTCAGAGATCATTCTGCCTCTGCCTCCCAAATGCTGGGATTAAAGTTGTGTGCCACCACCAGCTGACCTGAGGCTGTTTTTCTGAGACAGTCTCACTGTGAAGCACAGGGCTGTGTGCATGCTAGACTGCTAGTCTACCAACTCAGCTGCATTTCCAGCCCAGAAAGATTAGACTTATGGGAAAAACAACAACAACAAACCAACTACCGTGATTCAGGATACTGACCTAAAGGCCTTTAACAATTTATAAAAAGATTTATGGACACAAAAAGTTAGTGACCATAAAATACTGGTCATAGGGCCAGGCATAGTGGCACCCGTCTTTAGCCCCATCACTCAGGAAGCAGAGGCAGGGAGTCTCTGTGACTTTGAGGCCAGCCTGGTCAACAGAACAAGTTCCGGGACAGCCAGGGCTACGCAGAGAAACCTGGTCTCAAAAAATTAAAACAAACAAAAGTCTACTCCTGGGAAAGTCATTGACTAGAAATCTAGTACCAGAAATAGCAGTAAAGGTGGAGCTTTCCCTCCTCACACAAGCCTTTGAGACGGACCTTCTGCAGCAAGTACCTGTCTCCTCATGTTCTTGTTGTGTGCCCATTTCCTCTGTGATTAAAACCTTCCACTTTAATAAGACGGGTGGCAGCACACACCTTTAATCCCAGCACTCCGGAGGCAGAGGCAGGCGGATCTCTGAGTGCCAGGCCAACCTAGTCTACAGAGCTAGTTTCAGGTCATCTGAGGCTACACAGAAAAACTCTGTCTCAAAATATAAAAGAAAATAAAAGCTTCCATGTTGGAGGGAAGTCCATTAAGACACAGGATGTTAAGAGGGAGGCCAAACAGTCCATCTCAGGAAGCTCTTTAAGTTCGGGAAGTAACCCAATGGCTTCAGAAAGTTATCCTTACTTTGTTCTGTCCTCCCCTCCCTCTCTGGGGTCAGTGAACATTTGTTCATGTCATCCAGAAATGGTGTTACACAATGTTCTAGAAGAAAAAAAAATTGGAGTCCTTAAAGTAGAATGATGCTGAATGTTCAAATTAGGGTTATAGATCCGAACTAAGAGGCACATTGTGTTATACTGCAAATAAATGCTATCTTGAATTAATAGAGGGTAAGGTGGGGGAGGGGAGGTAAACAATAGACTTTTTTTTTTTTTTTTTTGTATATGGAGCTGAGGATCAAACCCAGGGCCTTGTGCTTGCTAGGCAAGTGCTCTACCACTGAGCTAAATCCCCAACCCCAACAATAGACTTTTTAATGTTTCAAATGCCCATAGAGTTAAGGAGCAAAGCTCCATGGGATTTGAGGACTCCTAAGACCCATCTTAAGGCTGCCTTCTTCAGGACACTCTTGTCAGCCATTTAATCTCTGTGACAAATACCTAAGAGAAACAGTTAAAGGCAGGAAGGGTTTGCTATGGCTCACAGTTTCGGTGGCTCCAGTCGGTGGCCAGCTAGCTTTCAGATCCAGGGCAATGGAGAGGTGCACCATGCTGGAGGAGGAGGCAGAGCGCAGATGGTCAGCCTCATGGCTTCCAGGAGTAGGGAAACAGGACGAGGCCTGGGGAAAGGTAGTCCTGTCTGAGGCATGACTCCAGTAATCTGCTTCCTCTAACTAGGCCCACTGCTAATATGTCTACCATGGAGAAAGCCACTGAATTATGAGCCCATAAATATTCTAATCCATGCCGGGCAGTGGTGGCGCACGCCTTTAATCCCAGCACTCGGGAGGCAGAGCCAGGTGGATCTCTTTGAGTTCGAGGCCAGCCTGGGCTACCAAGTGAGTTCCAGGGAAAAGGCACAAAGCTACACAGAGAAACCCTGTCTCAAAAAACAAACAAAAACAAACAAACAAACAAACAAACAAACAAACAAAAATATTCTAATCCACTGACTAGTCAGAGCCCTCAAGGTCCAAACACCTGTCAATACTTAGATTCACTAGCTGGGTTCCAAACTTTTTTTTTTTTTCTTTTTCTTTTTTCGAGACAGGGTTTCTCTGTGTAGCTTGGTGCCTTTCCTGGAACTCACTCTGTAGACCAGGCTGGCCTCGAACTCATAGAGATCCGCCTGCCTCTGCCTCCCGAGTGCTGGGATTACAGGCGTGTGCCACCACCGCCCGGCTCCATACTTTTACCACATGAGCCTTTTAGGATATCCAGACATCTTCAATAACAGTATTGTAATATTTAATTTGTAACTGACTTCAACTTTCTGGTTATTTTATCTATCGGCATACCGACTGCCCACTGAGATCTGTGTGTGCGTGTGTACAAGTGTGCACGCAGGTGCACGTATGTGGTGTGCGTGTACATGAGGCCAGAAGCTGACACTGAGCATCTTTTACTATTGCTCTTCACCTGGTCTTTTGACAAAGAGCCCGCCTGAACGTGGTGCTCACTAATTGGCAACACTAGCTGGCCACTGCACTTGGGATCCATCTGTCTCCACTCTGCCAACACCCAGTGCGAGAGTTACAGATAAGTGCGACCACACCCAGACTTTACCGGGGTTCTGGAGATCTGAACTCAAGTCCTCATGCTTATACAGCAAGCACTCTCCAACTGAGCCGTCTCTCCAGCCCCTCAGTGAGATGGAAGGAAGGAAGGAAGGAAGGAAGGAAGGAAGGAAGGAAGGAAGAAAAGAAATCTTCTATGTGTACCCTACGTAGCATAATGCCATGTGCCTCTTCCTCTTTAACCCTGGAGGAGATATATAGTACGTAATGTCTCTAAAGATGATATCCTAGATGACTTTTCAAAGAACTGAGCCACTCCAGAAAATCCACTTTATTTGCAGAATTATTGCATAACCCAGCCCTCCCCTACTTCAATGGAATGCTCCTGTCATTGCCAACTGTTGCTTGCCTCGTGGAAATTCTTGGCCAGACCTATGGATTGCCAGACCTTGCAGCTGTTTACCCTTGAAATCCAGCTCTCCTATAACATCAAATCCAACAACATTCCCTTAATGACCTAACTAGAGTGGTCACTGAGCTAGTTGCCGGTGAGGCTACGATGTCCCTATTGCTACCCTCAGGTGGTACAGGATCCATATAAAAACAAGCACGTGACTGTCGAAATCCTAAGTGCACACTAGGGATACTAGAAGAGAAGGCAGAGACAACACAGAAGAAAGGCTGTCTCTGTTACCAACACGTGCTTTCTGCTCCTAGGACGTTAGGGATGTTATTTCTGCACATCTCTATCTCTCTACCTAAAATGTGGCCTTCCCAGGAGCACCCTTTCTTCTAAGAGGAGGAGACTTGGCTTTCCCTAAAACGGTGCAGTAAGTCCTGGGGAGAACGGTGGGACATGCCTCTGGTTCCAGTATTCAGAAGGAAGAGACGAGAGGGTTAAGAGTTCAAGGCCAGCCTTTGTTGCATAGTGAAACCTTGTCTCAAACTCGCAAGACCCCAAACCAATCCAAACAGAGAAGAGCAGTAGCCTCCTCTTCACCTCCTGCTTCCCTCTTTCCCCGCTGACCTCTGGCCTTCAGCCACTTCATTCATTTCTCTGTGAGAATGAATGTCATCCCATGCCAGGTCTTCAGTCAGTGTGTTCTAAAAGGGGAGAAAGCCTGAGAGTGTGAGTCAGCTTTATTCCTGGTACTGAACCCTGTTTGTTCTTGCATTAGTTGCCCCGAGGAACAGGGAAGAGAAACTCAAGTTGGGCTTCTCCAGCTATTAAAAGGAAATGATTGGCAGTCACCCCGTTTTCCCAAGTGAGAAGGAAGAGCTTGCACTCTGAGCTCCTGTTATGTTGGGCAGAGCAGCTTCTGAAGTGTTTACTTTCTAGTGCTTGCTGTGCATCCCCCTTGCCTGTTGCTCTTGGTGCTGGCTTCTTAAGCACAATGAGAATCAGGCTACCCCAAGAAATCTCCAAGTATCTGCCTGGTGGCCTGGTAAGTGAAAATGCTCTCCTTCACCTTTGCCAGGTAGAGGGACTCTCACTGACCTCCCCTCACGGTAGTAAAGTGATTTGTGTGGGCACCTATGTCCTAGTTAGAATGCAGCCTTCGAGGGGATAGGGTGTAGCTCAGTGGTGGAACACCTGTCTTGCAAATGTGAGGTCCTGGGCAGGATCTTCAGCACGGAAAAAACAAACTCTTAAGAGTTAGGGTCAAGAATTCATTTTTTATGTGTCCTCATACCCTGTTCATATCAAATTGTGCAGGACACATTCCAGGGCTCAACAAAAGTGGTTTTTTTGCTTGTTTGTTTGTTTGTTTTTTCTTTTCTTAAATCAGTCAATCAGCTAGGCGGTGGTGGCGCACGCCTTTAATCCCAGCACTCAGGAGGCAGAGCCGGGCGGATCTTTGTGAGTTCAAGGCCAGCCTGGTCTACAGAGGGAGATCCAGGACAGGCGCAAAGCTACACAGAGAAACCCTGTCTCGAAAAAACAAAAAATGAACAAACAAAAATCAATCAATCAACGAATTGACCAAACCTAAGTAGAATAAGTCTGTTAGTATTGCCTTGCTATATTAAAATGTATCATTCCTATAAAGTTAAAAAAAAAAATGACGACAAGGGCCTTCAAGGTGGCTCAGTGGATAAAGATGCTGGCTGCAAAGCCTGGCGACCTGAGTTTGATCCCAGGACTGATAAGGTAGAAAGAAAGAACAGACTCCTGTGAGTGTCCTCTGACCCCCACCTCTGCAGGTGTGGCCTGGCACATGCTCTATTCCACTCCACCCACAAAGGGGAAAAAGTGATAACAGTAGTTTCCTGTAATAAATCATTAACAACTCCCCTGACAGCCAATGACAAGCAGAGAAAGGATAGAGAGTCTCGCAGGGACGCAGTTGTCAGAGCCTAGTTCACACTCCCCCAGCAAAAGGAGTCTGTGCAGAACACCCCCATCTAGCAGCAGTATCGCTTGACTTTTCAGCGGTCAGCAGACAGCCCCGGAAGGACCTTGCTCTGTATCTCACCCCGTCCTCACGGTGAAAGAAGAAGCCTGTAACCCTGAGAGGCTCCCTGACAGGGCTGCCGAGAGACTGAGCAGATGTAACAGGAATGCCTGTGCTGTTCTCTGACTGCCTATTTTGGCCATCTCTCTGCTTTGAGACTATGCTGTGGAGGGGTCAGAGGCTTGAGCCAAGCCAAAGATATAGGAGAAAGATCTGGAATCTACCTCGATGGGTAGGGCCCATTAAGACGAAAGGGAGTGCACCGTAGAGAATGCTCAGAAAAAACAAAGCTTTTGGAAGGACCACAGAGGGGCCAAGGCTTCCCACTTAGTTAACCCTCGAACACTGATAGGAGCATCATGCGTCTCAGTGTGTGTGGGTTGGACAGAGGCAGGGAATGGTAATGTCTCCCTATCTTGAGTAAGTGGAGTTGACAGTTTAGACCCCTGCTTGGTCTTCAGTGAAGAGGACAGCTTGAATGCTTCTCCCAGCAAAGTCTAGAGCTCTCTCTGAGAAGAGGCTGTGAATCACCGAGTGTAGTCAGTGTATTCGCTTTAGCTACCAGTGTTCTGTGGTCCGGAGCTCTCTGTCTACCCAAGAGTCTTTCCAGCAGGCAGAGAAGTTGGGAAGAATGAATCGCAAAAAGCAGGGTCTTGGGGTTGGGGATTTAGCTCAGTGGTAGAGTGTTTGCCTAGCAAGCACAAGGCCCTGGGTTCGATCCTCAGCCCCCCCCCCCCAAAAGTAGGGTGTTGACTGAGCAGTAGTGCCACAGGGCTATAAGTCCAGCACTCTGTAGGCTGCATCAGGACTGAGCGTTATAGGGAGACCAAGCCTCAACAAAGCAAAACAGCAGAACAGAACAACTCCAGCAGACTTTTGTTCCACTGTAGTGCCCTGTGTGGGAGCCCAAAAGTGCAGGGAAAAACTTCCCGCAGGCTCCTAGGCCCTGTCCCTGCCCAAGGGACCACGGCAGTTAATGGTTGCTAGAGAAGGAAGTCATTTTCTCCAGTGCTGTAATCACTTATAAATTGCCCAGGCTAACCACCCAACTGTGCTCTTGAAAGTAACCCTTCCTAAACACTCTCTCTGTCTCTCTGTCCCTCTCCGTCTGTCTGTCCCTGTCTCTCTATCTCTCTCTGTTTCTCTCTTAACTTGAACATAGGAAGGAATGGGAGAAAGATAAAGGAAGTAATGGTACAGGTGGTGCATGTCTTTACTCCCACCCAGCATTAGGAGGCAGAGGCAAACAGATCTCTGTGAGTTTGAGGCCAATTTGGTCTACATAGTGAGTTCTGGACCACCCAAGACTACATAATGAGACCGTGTGTGTGTGTGTGTGGGGGTGGGGGTGTGGGGGTGGGGGTGGGGTAAGGGCTGGCTGGCTCAGCGTTAAGAGTGCTTGCTGCTCTTGCAGACAACCTGAGTTTGGTTCCCAGCACCCACATCAGGCAGCTCATAACAAACAGCCTGTAGCTCCAGCTGCTCCAGGAGCTCCAATAACCTCTTCTGGCTTCTGAGAAGACCTGTACTCAAGCACACACTTATAATTAAAAAGAAAAAATAGTAATAAAAGCCAGGTGTGGTGGTATCCTTCTTTTATCCCAGCACTCCAGAGGCAGAGGCTGGCAAATTCCTGTTCATTTGAGGACTAAGCTGGTTAGTTTTATGTCAACTTGATACAAGCTAGAAGAGGGGTCCTTAACTGAGAAAATGACTTCTTCCATTGGCCTATTATAGTGATATTTTGTTTGTATTGAAATGTGATTTTATTTGTATGTTAATAAAGTTGCCTTGGGGTCAGAGCAAGCCATAGCAGAAGCTGGGCGGTGGTGGTGCACGCCTTTAATCCCAGCACTTGGGAGGCAGAGCTAGGTGGATCTCTGTGTGTTCAAGGATACAGCCAGCATGGCGACACATGCCTTTAATCTCAATACCAACCATAGAAGACCTGGAGGTCTGTACAGACAGGCAGTGCCGAGGAGGTCATGTGGCTGGGTTTACAACCAATGAGAAAGCAGAACAGAAAGTCTATAAAAAAGAAAAAAAAAAAAAAGAAAAGTAAGTCTCTTGAGGAGAGAAAAGACAGAGCAGCAGTGAAGGATAAGGTTTAACAAGACAGTTACATTTACAGCCTATGGGGAATTTTCTTGACTGTTGATTGATGTGGGAGGACCAGCTCACTGTGGGTGGTGTCACCCCTGGGCTGGTAGTCTTAAACACTACAAGAAAGCAGACTGAGCAAGCCAGTAAGCAACACTCCTCCATGGCTTCTGCTTCAGTTCCTGCCTCCCGGTTCCTGCTTGAGTTTCTACCCTGACTTCAACCTTCCATGATGGACTATGACGAGTTGCTTTGGCCGTGGTGTTTCATCACAGCAGAATAAACCCTAAGACAAGGCCAGTCTGGTCTACACAATACGTTTCAGTGAATCCGGGGCTACATAGTGAGGTACTGTTTCAAAATTAAATAGATAAGACTAGTTAAATAAATGAAAATAAATACTTTTAAAACAGTGGGTAATGAGATGTGAAGTTGACCAAAATTCATTATGGACATATATATGAAATTGTCAGAGAATACAAAATAAAACCAAAAGAAAATCTGCTCCTCCAGAAGCTCCATCTTCCCTGTACTCTGAAAGTTCAAGAGAGGTGAAGGGTTTGTCTATACACTTTTCCCACTGTGCAGAGTGTTCTATAACATACACAGGCAGGGGGTCATCCTCTCCTTGTGTTTCAAGCTCTGACATGACCTGGTTCCTGGGATCTGGCAGCAGCCATTGTCCTTTAAGTCCTGGCTGCCTTAGCTGGTAGGACTTGGAGCCTTGTCTTCCACTGGTTGTCAGCAGGAGACTCCCAGCATGCTAGACACTGTGTGAGAGCAGAAGCTGCTCTGTAGCTGTAAGAACTGTGGCCCAGAGAGCCGAGAACCGGGGCAGCCTCTGGCTGTGTGCAGCGACTTCCCCAGAGCTGGCACAGCCAGGGAGTCTGCAGAGCCATGTAAATCTTTCTCCAAGCACTCTGTTTCTTTGGTAGCTACAGAAACAGTGTTTGTTATCCTTTGGTTTTCAGTAGACAGGCAAAAATCTGATGGCGACAGTCTCTGTCTCTGATGCTTGGGAGCCCACCCAGCAAAGCCTTCAGAAATGAAGGAGCAGTGCCCACCAGCCAGTCCTGTCTGTCAGGATTTGGAGCCTCAAGAACCTGGAACTAACTTTCCCTTTCAAGCCCAGAAAACTGAAAGTCAGTGCAGAATAGATCCGCATAGTATTCCAAGTTTTAGTTAGTAAAGGGGAAGCATAGCCCCACGGTCAGCAAAATCAGGCTGCAATGTGGACAATAATTGATCTCAATTCAAGAAAGAATACAGAATTCAGAACCAGAGTGGATGAGCCCTAGGAACTTAGGAGCAGAGAGGGTCTCGGAGCAGGTCTCGGAGCAAATATCGAGGGTATTTATCCAAGGGCTGACAAGTAAGAGATTACCTTCACCTGTTCAGTTCTTAAAGCAAGTAAATGGATGCCATGGGGGTTAATAAGCCTGATTCTGTCATGACCTACAATATTTATATCATAAAACAGACTTCCTAGAAGCAAAAGAGAAAAGGGACTCCCTTGCTTCTGACTCCCAGTTCTACAATCAAATGACCTTGGCCATTGGCTTCCAGAGTGCTGGTTGTGGGATATGAATGTTTTAGTCCTCAGCCTGTATGTCTCTTTCTGTATCTATTCATAATTTTATTAATATACTGCTATTGTGACATTAAATACCAGTCTCTGGGATTTTGAATCAGTTTTAGGAAACAAATCCACAGCCTATGTGTTAACAGATTGGAATTTGTTGTTTTTTTAAACAGCTCGTTCTGTAGTCCCAGGCTGGCCTCAAATACATAGCAACCTCCTACTTTAATTTCCCACGTGCTGGAATTACAGGTATAAACTGCCAAATCCAGTAAGGCAGATGGTATTTTTAAATATATATGGCTGAGAATCAGACCCGCGCTGTGGAGAAATCATGCCACGCAGGACGGCGGTTGGGGGACGGAAAGTCTTTGATTAGGTAGTGGCCAGATTGACTGCTAGTCTGACTTCTACAGTCCCCAGGCACAGTGAGGACTCCCTCGGTGTTTGGGGTCCTAGTCTGGGGTCTGACTTTGTATACTTGCTTTCCTCTATTTTCTTTTTAAGCAAATCCTCCAGTCTTCCTCTGCCTCTGTCTTCTCGTGTATGGACTGGGGTGACAAAGTGGCTTCTTGGAGAGAGAGGACAGCATGCTAAGCCTGCGTGTGGAATCTACCATACTAGATGCTCAGTATATACAGTTCCTCCATTCTCCTTCTGAGACAAAGTCTCTCTACATAGCACTGCCTGTCCTGGAACTCACACTGTAGCCCAGGATGGCCTCTAGCTCATAGCGATCCTCCTGCCTCTGCCTCTAGAGTGCTGGGATTAAAGGTCATTGTTTAATTTTAGAGACAGGCCTGGACAGACACCCCAAACTCCTGAGCTCAAGTGATCCTCCTGCCTCAGCCTGTGGGGACATCACACTCAGCTTTTCTCTGTTTTGCTCCCATGAGATGCTATCACTGTGCTAACTACTAATAACTTGTCCGAAGTTGAACCCTTAGCAAGAAATAGAACCAGAACTAAAGCTCATGTGTTTGCCTAGCAAGTTCAAATGTCTGACAGTTTAATAAACACACAAGAAAGTATTGTTGCCTTTAAAGGAAGAGATTTGGAAGGCTATATATTATTCCTTTTTGGAAGCTTTTGAGGAGGACTTACCTATGAGATCTGTGACACATTGTGAGGTGTGTTGTTGTTTTGTTTTACTTGTTGAGACTATCTCATGTAGTCCAGGCTAAACTCAAACTCAGCTAAGTAGCTAAGGATGACCATGAACTCCTTGCCTCTACCTCCCAAATGGCAGGGTTATAGGCATGCCGCTAAGTCTGGTGTTTTAAATGCTGGGGACTGAACCCAGACTCTTGCACGGTAGATAACACTGTTCCAAAATAGCTCCATCCCCAGCCCTTTTGAGCATTTTTTGTTTTTTTTTTTTTTTGTTGTTGTTGTTTTTCTTTTGTTTAAAAAACAAAACAACAACAACAGAAAAAAAAAAAAAGGTTGGAGATTGGAGATTTAGCTCAGTGGTAGAGTGCTTGCCTAGCAAGTGCAAGGCCCTGGGTTCGATCCTCAGCTCAAAAACAAAACAAAACAAAACAAAAACATAGGGTCTCTTATGGAGTACTGGCTGACCTTAACTTACTATGTAAAGGAGGATAGCCTGGAACTCACAGAGGTCCACCTGCCTGTTTCCTGGTGCGGGATTAAAGGTATGTACCACCACACCCAGCTGTATCTGGATTTTTAAAAATGATTTATTTATTTTTACTTTATGTGCGTTGATGTTTTGCCTGTATGTATGTCTGTGTGAGGGTGTCAGATCCCCCAGAACTGGAGTTACAGACAGTTGTAAGCTGCCATGTGGGTGCTGGGAATTGAACCTGGGTCCTCTGAAAGAGCAGACAGTGCTCTTAACCATGGAGCCATCTCTCCAGCCCCGTTTTTTGTTGTTGTTGTTTGTTTGTTTGTTTATTGAGACAGGGTTTCTCTGTGTAGTTTTGGTGCCTGTCCTGGATCTCCCTCTGTATACCAGGCTGGCCTCGAACTCACAGAGATCTACCTGCCTCTGCCTCCCGAGTGCTGGGATTACAGGTGTGCGCCACCACTGCCCTGCCTCTGTAAGCTCTTTTATCTACTTTTATCCTGTGCCTGTTCATTATATATCTGAGACAGGGTTTCACTTTGGAGCCCAGGCTAGTCTTTAATTCACCAGGTAGCCCAGGCTGACCTCAGACTGGCAGGGATCCACCTGCCTCAGCCTTACAGTTTTGGGCTACCAATGCTCAGCTTGAACCTTACCTTTTTCTTAAATTAGTTTTATTACACTTATTTAATGGATCAGTGGTAGCATGAATACAAGTCAGAGAACAGCCAGGTGTCGTAGAACAAGCCTTTAATCCAAGTTCTAGGAGGCAGAGGCAAGACTGGTATACATAGCAAGATCCAGAGCTGGGCAGTGGTGGTGCACGCCTGTAATCCCAGCACTCGGGAGGCAGAGCCAGGCGGATCTCTGTGAGTTCAAGGCCAGCCTGGGCTACCAAGTGAGTTCCAGGAAAAAGGCGCAAAGCTACACAGAGAAATCCTGTCTCAACCCCCGCCCCCCAAAAAAAGAAAAACAAAACAAAACAACAACAAAAAAGAAGTAGGAGGATCTAGCTGGCCCTTGAAGCTTACTTTTTTTTTTTAAGCTGAGGATGGAACCCAGGGCCTTGTGCTTGCTAGGCAAGCACTCTACCACTGTGCTAAATCCCCAACCCCTTACTTTTGTTTTGAGATCGAGTCTCCTGTGTACCTCTGGCTGGCCTGGAACTTGCCAAGTAGACCTTCAGACTGGCCTCAGATTCACAGAAGTCAGCCTGACTCTGTTTTCCAGGTGCTGGAATGAAAGGCATGTGTTACCACCACACCTTGCTTTCAGCAAACTCTTTTAAGATGTCAACAAATTTATTTATGTACTAGACTTAAATGTCCTAGAGCATGTTACATAGTTTCCTATGCCATTTGTCAAACAGTATAGAATGTAATTAGCCCTTTTGATAATAAATAAGTAATTAAGATTGGAATATAAGGAAATAAGGCAGAGTCATGAGGAGTAAAGTTTTGAAGTGGACAGGTAAGTTTGATCTTGCATCTGTTAGTTACATGTGTGGACTTTGACAAGTTTCTTAGCCTGTGACTCATTCTTGAATGATGGGGGGGGGAAGAAGATAAGAAAATAAGTAAAAGGAGGACTTGACTGTTGCTAAGAATAGTGGAGAAGGTTTATTGTAGATAAAAGGGAGAGTATAGCCAGAGGCAGGAACATCTGGGAACGTCCAGAGTGGACATGACCGGCTGACTGAACTGGGCCATGTGAGGATCTGGGAGAGAGGGGATCAGGAGCAGTGGCCAAGAGGGCAAAAGGCCAAAAAGGTATATATATATAAAAGGACAGCATAGGTGAAATGGCTGGGTTATATAGGAATCAGAGAAGCTGGGGGAAGGGAAGCCCAGCCCCGTCCCTAAGCTGGAGAAGTTTAGGTTGGGGGCAGGGTATGCCAGCCAGGAGGACAGAGTAACAGGTGGGGACTGAGTGAGGAATGCTGGGAGAACCTGGCAGCCAGCATTCTCTCTGACATGGTAATAGGCACCTCAGTAAGCCATTTGTCCCGGGTTTGAGAACTAACACTTCTGGGCTATAAACTGGGGATATTTGTACCTACTACACTAATAGTGAAAGTTATGTTGGAGAGGATGCGAAGCAAAGGGAACACTCCTCCACTGTTGGTGGGAATGCAAACTTGTCCAACCACTGTGGAAATCAGTACGGCATTTTCTCAGAAAATTGGGAATAGATCTACCTCAAGACCCAGCCATACCACTCTTGGGCATATACCCAAGGAATGCTCAATTATACCACAAGGACAAATGCTCAACTATGTTCATAGCAGCATTATTCGTAATAGCCAGAACCTGGAAACAACCTAGATGCCCGTCAACTGAAGAATGGATTAAGAAAATGTGGCACATATACACAATGGAGTACTACTCAGCAGAGAAAAACAATGACAGCATGAAATTTGCAGGCAAATGGATGGAACTAGAAAATATCATCCTGAGTGAGGTATCCCAAACCCAGAAGGACAAACATGGTATGTACTCATTCATAAGTGGATACTAGATATAAAGCAAAGAACAATCAGACTGCAACACACAGAACCAGTGAGGCTATGTAGCAGGGGGGAATCCTAGGATGACTGTGGCCTATCATAAATTTTGGTTTTACTCAATCACTGGGCAAGCTTCAGTGAAACATTTCACTATTAGGATAAGAATTTGTACTGTATCAAGCTGATAATAGAAAAAATAAATAAAATAATTTTTTAAAAAGTGTAAGAGACATCCAAGAAGTCAGTAAAGTGCACTTCTGGGTATGTCTGTGAGAGTATTTCCAGAGACAATTGACACTTGGGACAGTGACTGATGGGAAAGGTCTGTCCAGTATGCTGGAGTCTGAATGGAACAAAGTTGGAAGAAGAGGAAGCCAGCCCATGTGTGCAAGATCAGCTGTTACTGAACCAGTGTGTCTACTCCTGCTGCTGTTGCTGTAGCCACCAGATTCCAGTCTCTTCAACCTTCCAACACAGACACACAGCAGTGACTCACCCGGAAGCATTGCTTCAGGCTCACCCTGGGGCTGTGTCATTGGTCTCCCTGGGTTCTCGGGCTCTCCAGTATACTGACGGCCATGCTATACTACCCAGGCAGTCATGAAGTTCAGTTAACAAATCACTATGCTTACATTCTGCTGGTTCTGTTCTTCTGGAGAACTCTGATATAGCAAGTGTTTTATCATTTTGCTGATGGCCTCCAGTGTTACCAGCGGGTAAGCAGCTTCACGACACTTCACTGTGCTCTGAGTCATCTGGAAGGACTCTGTTCTTTTTTTGTTTTGTTTTGCTGTTTTGAGACAAGGTTTCTCTGTGTAGCCCTGTCTGCTCGAAAACTCACTCTGTAGATATGGCTGGCCTGGAACTTACAGAGATCTGCTTGCCTCTCCCTCCTGGGTGCTAGGATTAAAGGCATGTGCACCACTACCTAGTATGTCTTGTATCTACACACACTAGCATCTCTGCTTTACTTTTTGTTTATTTATTTTATTTTAAATTATTTTGCATTTTATTTGTCTATTGGGGCAGAAGCACACATGTCACACAAGTACAGATGTCAGAGAAAAACTTGGGATCTAGGGATATACCTCAGGTCATCAGGCCGGTCAGCAAGCACCTTTACCTATTGACATCATCCCGGCTCCTGTTTTGAACTTTTCAAGCAGAGTATCAGTGTAACCCAGGCTGACCTCGAACTCCTCGAACTATCTTGAACTCCTGATCCTCCTGCCTCAGGCTCCCAAATGCTGAGATTATAAACATGTACCTTGCTTTTGTGGACGGGCCCTATAGCCAAGGCCTCAGAATCACTAAGTAGCAAAGGATAACCTTGAATTTCAGATTCTCTTGCCTCTACTTCCTATGCTTTTGGTTTGTGTGTAGTGCTGAGGATTGAATCTATGTCTGTTGTGCATCCTATGCAAGAACATTTTTTTTCAGAGCTGAGGACCGAACCCAGGGCCTTAGCACTCTACCACTGAGCTAAATCCCCAACCCCGCAAGAACTCTTATTAATTGAGCAGTATCTACAGTCCAACCTTGATAGTTTTAGCCAATAAAATATATTATCACACTTCTTTAATACCATATTTGAGAGGCTGAGGCAGGCAGATCCGTGTGAATTTGAAGCCAGTCTGTTCTACACAGTGAGTTCTAAGACAGCCAGAGCTACATAGAGAGACTCTGTCTCAAACAACTACAAAAAACCCACCTATGGTGTACGCCTTTAATTCCTCCCTGTACTTGGGAGGCAGAGGCAGGTAGAGCTCTCAGTTCAAGGCCACCCTGGTCTACAAAGCAAGTTCCAGGACAGCCAGCATTACACAGAGAAACCCTGTCTCAAAACAAACAAGCAAACATAAACAAACGAACAAACAAGCAAATAATAAATAAATAATTGAAAGTTGGATATGAAAAATTTTATATATATGATATTTGCTAGCATTCAAGAGAAACTAAAAAAACTTCATATTATCTTTATTATTAAAATTAATATTTGTTGTGAAAAGTAGAGTTTACATATGAGCAAGGAAATAAAAACAGAACTATGGGCCACCCATGGTGGTGCATACCGTTATCTCAGCACCTGCGAGAGAAGTGGAGACAGAAAGATCAGGAGTTCAAGGCTACCTTCATTTACCTAGTAAGTTTGGGACCCACCTGGGCTACAAAAGACCATGTACTGAACAAACAAATAGAAAGCCCAAAAGAAACAAACAAGCAAACAAAATACACATACAACAATTGAAAACCCATTTTGTTTAATTGAGATAGTTAATTAGTTGAGACAAGGTATTACTATATATAGCCCAGTCTGGCCTGGAGCTCACTAGGTAGTTCAGGCTAGCCTCAAATTTTTTTTTTTTAAAATAACTTACTTATTTTACGTGCATTGGTGGTTTTCCTTGCATGTATGCCTGTGTGAGGGTGTCAGGTCCCCTGGAACTGGAGTTACAGACAGTTGTGAGCTGCTATGTGGGATGCTGGGCATTGAACCCGGGTCCTCTGGAAGAGCAGTGAGTGCTCTTAACCGCTGAGCCACCTGTCCAGCCCCTAGCCTCAAATGTTTTATAGTCCTGCTTCAGCCTCCTCAGTGCTGGGATTGCTGGCTTGTTCCGTGATTGCTGGCTTAGAACCATAACCTTACTTCCAGGTCCGACACACCATTTCCCTTTTATATATACACACATTAATTCCACATGATCTGAACAATCAGAACGAGGCCTGGTGATAAAAGTTGGGACAGATAAGTAGCTACCCAAAGTGTGAAGAGTTGTGCAAGAGAGTCAGGCATTGCCTACAAGAGAGCCTCTCAGGAAGTCCAGCAGGAGATAAAGGTTGTGGCAAGAGCTGTCCAGCAGCAATGTCTGCCTGCCACCAAAGGCCGTGCCGGGTCACAACAGAGGCCTAGCTCTAGCTCACAACAGCTGTCAGCAAAGGTATGGAAGCGTTCCTACACGAAAGAGAGGTCAAGCTGAATGGCCGCTAATGCTCGTCCTGTTCCTAACATTTGAGCATCATGAATTATTCGCTGGAAGTAGACAGAGGTATGAGATTCCCAGCCCACACGGGCAATTTGTGTGGACATGGAGGACAGCTCCAGATTCACGCCGTGAAATTCGTAGGAAATTCCTCGAATAGCTCAGGCGGGGGAATCTCCTCTCCTTTGTCCAAAATTGAGGACGTGCAGCAATTCCACCAACGAATCCCGGTCAAGATGGAAAAGAAATCAAAGGGCGGGGTGTGCCTGCGAAAGGCCTTACATCTGATCTTCAGACATTGTTTGTCTGCTTTTTTTATTATTATTATTATCTGGGGTTTGTTTGTGAGAAAATTCCTGACCTGGCAAAAATTCATAGTAGTTACCCTGGAGAAAGGAACGAGAAGAAATAAGCAAACAAAAAAAAATGCATTAATAAGGTGGGGAACCTGGCACAGGGCTTTGGTGGGAGAATGACTAGTAGTCTGTAGAAGGCCCACCCAAGTACTTTTGATGTTTGACCAATTATTATCTTATTATTCTTCCTGCTATAGATGCAGCTGCAATTTATGTAACAGGATGTTTAAAAAGATGAAAGAGAAGGTGTAGTGGGGTTCTGAGGTGATAAGAGCTCCTAGAATATGTATTTATGGACGTTTAGAGTATAAGTTCCCGTACATTCTTAGAATAAACCACCTATTTGTTTTTCTTTTCATAAGAGCAACAACTAAAAATTGGGTTTCAATATGGCAGCTTCCTGCGGCGCGCGATATAGGAACACCAGCGAAGAGCGAACAAAGGGTGTTGCTGAGGGGCTGGAGGTGGTTCAGTCTGTGGCCCCCGCTGGTTCTTAATTAGCTTTGAGCTTTGGGTCCAGAATGTTTTATCTTTGTGTTATACAAGGGTTGGAATTTATTTGGTTTCCACCTGTTTATCAGAAAATGGATTCTTCTATTGTTCAAGAAGGAGAATTCGAGTGGAATTCGTGACCGAAATCACCCAGCGTGAAGATGAAAGCAAAAAAATAGTTTTGCTGGATGGCTTGTGGAACCAAAGTAGAAATGAGTTGAACTGACGGTGTTCAGAAGGCTCTGCATTTGCTGGGCTTGCCGGTACATGCTTCTGATCCTACCTCTTCGGAGGCAGAGAGGCAGGTGGGTCTCTACGAGGCTGAGTCTGGTTTACATAACACGTTCTAGGCCAACCAGGGCCATATCGTGAGAACCTGTCTCAAAACAAACAAAATCTTCTATAGGTATCTTACCTGGAGTGACTCACAGGACTGGAGACTCCTGCTGGGTGTGCTGTCAAATCTTACAACAAACTGGTGCTGGACACCTCCCATAAAAAAGGTCTTTGGGGGGCTGGAGAGATGGCTCAGTGGTTAGGAGAACTGACTGCTCTATCAGAGGACCTGAGTTCAATTCCCAGCAATTACATGGTGATGCCCTCTCTGGCATAAGGTTGTACATGCATAGACATTAAATAAATAAATAAATCTTTAAAAAAAAAAAAAAAAAAAAAAAGGTCTTTGGAACATATTCTCAGAATTGGGTTCATTCATGGAATATTTGCTAATCTCAGTTATTTCTCCTAGCATCCTAGGTAAATAGTACACCCCTCCCCTGTATGTATGTATTTTTGTTCATGGGTGCATATAGGTACAGTATATGTCTCAGCTTTTTTCTGTTTGAGATTAAGCTGTTGAACTAATAATGTCCCTTTCCCATAAATCCCTCAGTATGCATACAATGTCGTTCTCAGCTGGGCAGTGGTGGCACACACCTTTAGTCCTAGCCACTTGGGAGGCAGAGGCAGGCAGATCTCTGTGAGTTCCAGGACAGCCAGGATTGCATAGAGAAACCCTGTCTTGAAATATAAAAGACAAAACAAATCAAAACCAAGGGCATTCTATTTCATAGCCACAATACAAATATGAAGACTAAGACGTCAGTTCCAGCTAAATAATAATTTCTCATCTATGTCTCATTAGAACATGGTTCCATTGTCCCAATGACATTATTATAGTACAATACATTCCAGATCATGTATCACATCCAGTTGTCAGGTATCTTTGGTGGTACAGTGAGTTGTACCCAGGACCTTAAGTATGCTAGGCAAGCACTCACTCATACTTGGACTTTCTAATCTGGAATAGATTTTCTACGCTTAGGGCCATGACATATTGAAGACCTTTGTAAACTATCCTATTGTAGGTTGGTGTTTCCTCATGTTTAGACTCAAGTAATTCTTAGCAGGAATACAAGAAGTGGTGACATTGTTATAGCCACAGAGACTGATTTGTTCCATTTCTGCTTAAGTTAATTCTGATGACTTGGTCAAAGTGGTGTTTCCCAAGATTCCTCACTTTGAGAGCGGTCGTTTTCTTTGTTGTTGTTGTTGTTGTTATTTTTGTTTTGCTTTGTTTTGTTTTTCAAAAGGTTTCTTGGTTAGCCTTGGCTGTCCTAGAACTCACTCTGTAGACCAGGCTGGTTTCAAACTCCCAGAGATCCACTGCCTCTGCCTCTGCCTCTGCCCCCAGAGTGCTGGGATTAAAGGTGTGCGCTGCTGCCTCGCTGCCACCACCATCATCCAGTGTGTTTTTCCTTTCATAGTTGACTGATACTTTGTTGGGAGATAATTTGAGACTATGTAAAGAACCTGCCTTCCCTCATTTGTATCTACTAGATTTAGCATCCACTGGGTTCAGACCCTCTTGGGTGCTGGGATTACAGGCATGCCTTCATTTCCTCTCTGTAACTCCATCTGCTGACAGTGAGAAGTGGAACCACATCTTTAACTACTGTACCCAGGAGCTCTTGGACCTGGTCTAAGTACCTTCTTTCTGGTTCGCTTCAGTATGGTTCTGGTGACACTTTATAAAGACACATCAGAGCTCGCTCCATCCACACTGGCCTGTCTATCACTTGGACAAATCAAAGTCCTTCAGGAAAATCTCGTACTAGAGATCCCTTAGAAAACACTATACAGTGTATCTAAAAACGTAGATTGGGACAGTGGTCACTGTGGCCATTGTGTGCTCTGCAATAAACTCTTTCATGATACTCTCTGTGTGTCCCATCTGAAGGCCTTCAACTCAGATCACAAGGACTAGGGAGACAAGGGGGTCAAGATCCCGGTGACACGCTGTAATTTAGAAGCCCACCTATGCACACACTGATTCTAGGCCACAAACGCCTGATGTCACTTACATACAGCTAGTGCTCTCCAGATCCAGTGCTGCCCTGCTTCTCAGGGACCATGACGTCAGCTGCTTCAGCCTGCGATGTCTTTCACAGACATTCAAACTATCAAAATCGCCCTTCACCCCAACTTTGTTTACACAGAGGCATGAGAAATCTGAAAGAGATGCTTAGAATCCTAATGCTTCCTAGGAAACACACGCACACACACACGCACACACGCACGCACACACGCACGCACGCACGCACGCACACGCACACACACACACACACGCACGCACACACACACATGCACACACACACACATGCACACACACACACATGCACACGCACACGCACACACACACACACGCACACGCACGCACACACACGCACACATGCATACGCACACACGCACACGCACACGCACACGCACACGCTGCTCTCATATAGCACAAGCTACTTCTTTATAGCTGAAGATGACCTTGAACCCCAATCTTTCTGCTTTCATCTCCCAAGTGCTGAGGTTGCAGGTGTGGACCACCATACCCAGCTTGCACGTCCTTGTTGATTTGTGCTTTCATAACCTTGATTGAAACAGGAATCAGGGCTGGGTCCAGAATCTCTGCAGAATCTAGCAACCTTTTTTTCCCATAGGATGAACTTCTCCTCCCTTGTAGGAGCTGCCAGAGTGTATCAGCTTAAATGCTCTCAACACTGCATCCCTTTTGTTACTCTCAGGAATTAACATGCATCAATAGTCAATTTGGAAATCATCTGGAAGACAGGAGACTGCGCCACAGCTGCAGCAATCCCCTCCCAAATATTTGATCCAAGGAAAAGAATTCCGTTTTGAGCCTAAAGATTTGATCCAAAGAAAAGAATTCCTTTGCTAGGTGAGGTGACAAAATGCCTGAAACCCCAGCACCCAGGAGGTGGGAACAGGAGGACCTGGAGTTCAAGGCTAGCCTGGCTATATAGACCTCACCCTTCTAAAAAAGGAAAAAAGACCGAGAGGGCAGGAGGAGTAAAAGGAGGAAGATTGGGAGAAAGGGAGGGAAGGAAGGAAAGAAAGAAAAAGAAAAGGGAAAGAAGAAAAGACTGCTGAAGCTGCTGACTGATAGAGAAGGGTCTGGAAAGCTTGAGCCACAAGCAATCTCCATGACACCACTGGTCATTCTGACTCACTAAAGGCCATCAGCAAGATGTAAATGTTATTTTCTTTTATCAACAATGTTAATCTGTCCCTAATATATCATGTTCTCTCTTCTCTTGTTTCCTAGTGAACGCATCTGAAGGAGAACTGACTGGGGCTAGCCAAGTAGTCTGTGGCTGAGACTAAGAGGTATTAGCTTATTTGTACATGGAATAAGGCCAGTGCTTGCACACATTGGTGCCATTAACATTCCTCCCCAGCCATTGAGCCAATTACCCACAGACTAGTTAACAGGTGAGCGAACATTTTATTATTATGTATCTATTTAACATTATTTAATTACTTGTATGGAGATAAACATCTCCTGATTACATTAAAGATATACGGGTCAGATTACCTGCAAGACAGATAATTATGAATTCGAGCCAGAATACATTAAATCTTCAGCATTAAGATATGAATAATAGGCTGTCTATTATGGCTACTGAAATTGTTTCCTGGCTCATGTTTGCCTTGCATGCATGAGGCCCTAGGTTTGATCTCTAGCGCTCAATAAACCTGGTGTGGAGGCACAAACCTTGACAGGTAGAGACAAGAGGCTCAGGAGTTCAGGGTCAGTTAAGTTTTAGGCCAGCCTACGCTATTTGAAACCCTATCTTAAAACAAAACAAAACTTTCTTTTACTTGACTCTATTTACACTTCATGAAGGATGAACTTGTGTTTTATTACTCTATTTCTAATATCCAGTATACATGCCTGACCCACAGTAAAGATTTAATAACTATTTGTTGAACAAATGAAAATAGTTTGGGGCATAATAGAGGAAAATTAAAAGCTATTAAACTGAAGCCTGAAGGAATTGCTGGCAAAGAGAAGCAGGGAACCAGATTGCTGAGGAGTCACTCAGAAAATAATTACTGCCCGGGGAGTCCTTCCCCTCCCTCCCCTGCCCTTCCCCTCCATCTTCAGTAGTTCAAAGGCTCCCTAAGACGATAAGCCTTTCTAAGAACTGACCTAGATCCTTAAATAGACACTTAAAGTTTTCATGTGTTTTGGGAGTAGCTAAGGGAGTGGCCTGAGACTTGAAGTTCCAAGCGGCACATTTTAAAAGGAGAATAAGAAGGTATTTTAATGTGTCCCAGAGCAATTAGAAGGGTTTAGGGTCAGGGGTCTCCAGTGCATTCAGAGGACAGGTCATCAGCATAGTGAGGTGAAGCAGTTAGATAAAATGCACCAGGAGTGTGGAGTCTGAAGACACTAGTAGCCGCATGCACCTGCACCTTCTAAAGACATTGAAGGGGCCGGGCGGTGGTGGCGCTTGTCTTTAATCCCAGCGCTCGGAGGCAGAGCCAGGCGGATCTCTGTTGAGTTCGAGGCCAGCCTGGGCTACCAAGTGAGTTCCAGGAAAAAGGTGCAAAGCTACACAGAGAAACCCTGTCTCGAAAAAAACAAAAAAGAAAAAAAAAAAAAAAAAAGACATTGAAGGGATGATGCATTGATTGGTAGGTAAAAGCGCTTGCTATGGAAGCCTGATAACCTGAGCTTGACCTGGAACCTGTATAAAGCTAGAAAGAGAGAACCAACTCCATCAAGTTGTCTTCTGACCTCCTTGAGGGTTCTGTGGCACACACACACACACACACACACTAAAATAACTACATTATTTACTGCATCTAGTAGCCTTATAGTGTCTTATGCAGTGAATATATGGGGAAGAGGATGAACCTATAAAGGGACACATGTCTTGATTCACATTTATTCTTTTGCTAGACACATCTCAGAGAACAAAACCCTTGCAAAGAACTGTGCCCAGGCAGTTCAGTGTCAGATGGACCAAGTGGAGCTGATGCCTGGGATGGAGAAGAGGTTTGGGAAGGATGTATAATTTCCAACTAGTAGGGGATAACTTAGAATGGGTGGTATAATTCTCCTCCCCACTGAAATCTTGTAAACCGGGGGCACTGGTGGTGCATGCCTTTAATCCCAGCACTCAGGAGGCACAGGCAGGCAGCTCTCTGGGTTCAAGGCCAGCCTGGACTAAAGAGCAAGCTCCAGGACAGCCAGAGCTACACAGAAAAACCCTGTCTTGAAAAACCAAAAATAAAATAAAATAAAAATCTTGCAAAAGATATACTCTGTTACCATGTAAGTCAGCTCCTTAAGGGTCAAGAATTCTATCTAGCCTGGTTTGCTAGCTTCTTCCTGGGGATTCACTATTTCTGCCTCCTGTGTGCTGGCATTACAGGTGATTGCCACACCTACCTGGCTTTTATGTAGGTTCTGAGGTTCCAAACCCTGGGCCTCATACTTGCATGGCTTTCTCCAAGGAGCTATCTCCCCAGCCACCCCCCTTTAAAAATGTATGTGTATGTATGATGTATGTGTGTTTAATATGTATGTCTGTGTGTGTGTGTGTGTGAGGGAAGGCACATTCCAGCCACGGTACATGTGTGGAGGTCTGAGGACAGCCTCAATGTCAGTCCTCACCCTCTTCTTTGAGTCTTATGCTCACTGACATGTGTGCTACGCTAGGACATCCGTGAGCTCCTGGGGAGTCTCCTGTCTTCACTTCCCATCTCACTGAGGAGGACGGGGATTACAGACAAGCACCGCTGCATTTGGTTTTACGTGAGTTCTGGGGAGCTGAAGTCTGAAGTCAGTGATGAATGAAGCGTCTCCCCAGCCCAGCTGTTCACTCTCCAACAGCCTTTCCTGAGAGTGTCATACATCATCACTGCCTGCACAGCCAACAAGGCTAAGATGGCTCACTCCTGTCAGTTTGACTGCATTTGGAATCACCGTGAAATGTACCTCAGAGTACATAAAAATATTTCTAGAAAGGTTTAACTGCAGAGGAAAGACCTGACCAAATGTGGGCTGCACCATTCCACGGGCTGGTGCCCTGGACTGAATAAAAAGGAGAAGCAAGCTGAGCACCAGGACTCAGCCCACTCTGCTTACTGCAGGCGGACACTATAAGCGGCTTCTTCCTTCTCCTACCACCATGCCTCTCTGCTGCGATGGGCTGAGCCCTCCAACTGTGAAACAGGCTGGAGAGATGGCTCAGTGGTTAAGAGTACTGGCTGTTCTTCCAGAGGCCCTGAGTTCAATTCCCAGCATCCACATAGTAACTCATGAACTGTAACTCCAGAGGTTCTGACACTCTTTTCTGGCCACTGTACATGTGTGGTACATAGATATACATGCCGACAAAACACACACATAAAATAAAAATTTAAAGGTTGTAACCCAAAATAAATCCTTTCTTCCTTAGGTTGCTTTTGTTGGACATTTTGATACCGCAACAAGATGCAAGTGGTGGTTTAAAAGAGAATGGCCTCTACTGGCTCATATGTTTCCGTACCTGGATCCAGTTGGTGAAACAGTTTGGGAAGGATTAGGAGGAGTGGCCTTCTTGAAAGAGGTATCTGGGGTAAAGGTCACTGGGAGTCAGCTAGGGGGATTCAAAAGCCCACACCATTCCCATTCCCTCTCTCTCGGCCTCGTGCCTGTGGATCAGCATATAAACTCTCAGCTACTGTCTCAGTGCTCTGCCTGCTGCCATGCTCCCCACCATGATGATCATGGACTGCAAACTCTGGAACTGTGAAGCCCAATCAATGTTTTCTTTTATAAGCTGCTTTGGTCATGGTGTCTCTCTATGGCGAGAGAAGAGTCACTAAGACAGCAGTTGGTACAAGGAGTCAGGTATTGCTGTGACAGCCCTGATCGTGCTGCTTGGGGAAGAATGTGGGGAATGTGGGCCATTGGACTAAGAAAATGGTTGCATGCTATAAGCAGGGCTTAATGGGCCATCCCTGCAGGAGCCTGGAAGACAGTGGTGCTGAGAGCAACATGGACCACGGAGGCCCAGCTCAAGAGGCTTCAGAGAGGACGGATATTAGCAAATGGGCTAGAGACTGTTGTGATATTTTGGCAAAGAATATGGCTGCCTTTGCTCTCATCCTAAGAACTTTCCTGCTGGGAGGTGGTGGTGCACACATTTAATCCTAGTATTTGGGAGGCAGAGGCAGGTGGACCACTGCATTCCAGGCCAGCCTAGTCTATAGAGCAAGTTCCAGGACAGCCTGGACTACAAACACAGAGAAACCTTGTCTCAAAAAACAAATAAACAAAAGAAACCAACAATAACAACAAAAACTTTCCTGAGGCTAAGTTAAAAGTAATGGACCAATTTCTTTGGTGGAAGAGATTTTAAGATAGCCTAATGATTCTATCTTGTGGTTATTAGCAATCACTCTGATGCAGGGCTACCATGAAAAAGACAAAGAAATGAAAAATGATACACAGTTTGGAGAGAAAAGGAGCACCAGGAAACTTGATCCTGGAGCCAAGGCTTGTGGAGAAAGAAACAGGAGGACCGAGGAGAGGCATGATCTGCATCGGAGTAAAGGGCAGGGCACTCTCCGGTCAAGATCCCACCCAGCGAAGCTTTCATATGTGGGAAGAAAATCCTAAGGAACGGCCTGTTCCTAAAAAGCAATAGCAAATAAAACATTCTGCAAATGTGATTCGAGAATGTCAGAGTTCACCCTAAGTTGCTAGCCAAATGTGGCAGTGTCCACATGGCGCTGCCTCTAGGGTCATGCAGGACACATAGCAAACGTGTTGTGGGATCTCCAGAGTTATGGAGAGTTGCTGAGGCCAGGAATGTGGTGGGTCGTCTCTGTACGGAGGCTCCGAGAGGCTATCGCTTGGAGCTGTTAAACTGAAGTCTAGGCTGCATTGGAGACTCCAAGATGTTGGAGGTGATAGAGCCGTGAGATGTCTTGCCAAGGAGAGATGCACATACAGAGTGCACCAAGCCCCAGGAAGAGAAGTGTGCTGCAGCCAGCGAAGTCGGAAGGGAAGAGATGCCTTTCAAGTCCTCTCACATCAGGCATGAAGCTACAGGGTTTGGAGTTTACCTCACTAGGTCCCTGTCTTGTTTTGATCCAGTATTTCCTCACTACGCCCCGATTCTTCCCTTTTGGAATGGTAATGTACATTCTATGCCATTGTACTTTGGAAGTACGTAATTTGCTTTTTTATATTACAGGGTGTTACTGTTAAGAGACTGCCTTATTCTCAAAAGACTTTGACTTTTTCTTTCTTTATACTGTTGACTGACAGACTATGGGGATTTTGGAGTTGAACAAATACATTTTTGCATTATGATATGGCTATGACCCTATGGGGACCAGGGAGTGGACTGTGTTTGAAAGAGAATGGCCCCACAGTCTCATTTGTTTGAATATTTGGTCCCTAATTGGTGGGAATGTTTGGGAAGGATTAGGAGGTGTGGCCTTGTCGAAAGTGTGTCACTGGGCTTTGAGGTTTAAAAGACTCATTATTCTCAGTGCTCTCTCTCTGTCTCTGTCTGTCTGTCTCTCTCTCTCTCTGCCTCTCCCTTGCAGATTAAGATGTGAGCTTTCAACTGTTCCTACTAACCCTCTGGAAATGTAAACCCAATTAAATGCTTTCTTTTGTTAGTTCCCTTGGTCATGATGTTCTATCCCAACTGTAGAAGACACTAAGAAAAAAAGTACATGATATAGAGGCTGTAGCTAAAATAATATTTTCCAAAATGAGAAACTTCTGAACTACAAGACCAGCGAAATCTGGACCTCTCCAGATAGCTCAGGACAATGATTGTCCCAGCTGAATCTCATCAGCAAACTCATAGGCATGGAACTGCTCTCACATGCTTGAAGCAACCATTAATTTGAGTTTCTCCTAATTTAGAAGCTCATTAATGAAGGATCAGTTCATTTTTCTATCTTTTAGAGCAAAGGTTAAAAAGTAAGGTCTAAGTTGGGGCATAGACTGGGTGTGGTGACCCACACCTACACCCAGGAGACTGAAGTCAGGGATGGTGAGTTAGAGGCCTGCCTGGGCTACATAGGAAGACCCTGTCTCCAAAGTCTAATCAATCAGAGGCACTTTGATAGTGGTTTTGATAGTAATCTTAAGCAGGGTGGATAGAGTATTGGGAACTAGGAAAGCTCTAAATCCCATCCTCCCTTCCCAGTGCTAGGATCTTTTATTTTGAGACAGAGTTTCATATGTAGTAAAAGCTCATCTCAAATTTGTGATCCTCCTGCCTCAGCCTCCCAAACATCTGGCATTATTGGAATATGCTACCATACCCAGATCCCCTTAAAATTATATTTATTTATTTATTTATTAGGTCTTTCTCCTCCCCCCCCCTCCTCGAGCTATTCAAGACAAGGTTTCTCTGTTTAGTCATGGCTGTCCTGGAACTCACTCTGTAGACCAGGCTGGCCTGGAAGTCACAGAGGTCCACCTGCCTCTGCCTCCCAAGTGCTGAGATTAAAGGCATGTATCACTACTGCCCAGCTTCTTTTCATTTTATATGTATGAATACTTTCCTACATGTATGTATGTATATCACATATGTACCTGGTGTCCATGGGGGCCAAAAGAAAGTATTGGAATCTCTGGAACTAGAGTTACAGGCAGTTGTGAGTCACCATGTGGATTCTGGGAGCTGACCCTGGGTCCTCTGCAAAAGCAGCCATTGCTGTTAATCCACTGAGCCACCTCTCCAGCTCCTCCTTTTTGCTTTTTAATCACAGAAGATGATCTGAGACAATTGCCAGGTGAAGAGCAACCTAAGGGTTGACATGGCATCTTCCAATTGTCTCTCCTAATATTAAAGATCAAGAGAATTACTCTGAGAGGTGACTCTGTCCATAGTGTCCCTTGAAGGAGACTAGCAAAGATGCACCAAAGCGTTGCCTTAAGAGTGAGTAGAGGCCGTGTTCTACTCCCAAATGTTCCTATTGTTTCAGCCTACTGAACTTTCACCCACTTAAGACCTTCTTTGAACAGTCTGATCAAAAACAAAATCTTAAAATAATTTTTTTCTAGATTGTTTGCTTACAGTTAAAACCTTAGACAGTAGGCCAATTCTCAGTGGTCAATTTCAAATAGGTGAACTTTGGACTAAATAGATTTAAAAAAAAAAAAAAAAAAAAAACAACCCTACAACCTTCAAACAGAGATGTGAATGATGCCAATATGTTGGCTTTATCCACTCTCCTGAAGTGTTTCCTCTCTCCCAGCGAACCTTAGGGAAAAAAGGAGGCTTTCCAGGTGAATCATGGGCCAGTCCTGAAGAGAGGATGCAGTTGTTTGGGTCGTGGCGACCCACAGATACAGGTTAGAGTGGAAGGTCTGCAAAAGGGAGGAGACAGGCCAGGAAGAGTCAGCTTGGTCCTGGGAGGTGCGTATTCCTGCTCTCTCCCGGACAGGTGCCTTCTCCTGTCACTATGCATGATCATCTCCTGCCTTTTCAGGACAGATCAGAGATGAAGTTACACAGGAAAACACTGTCTAAAAAGTCTCAATTCTGCTGGGTGGCGGTGGTGGTGCACGCCTTTGATTCCCAGCACTCCGGAGGCAGAGACTGGCAGATCTCGAAGCCAGTCTGATCTACATTGTGAGTTCCAGGACAGCCACGGCTACACACAAAAACCCTGTGTGTGTGTTGGGGCTGGGGCTGGGGGTGTCTGAATGTTATACTGTAGAAATGTCCTTCTGGATGCCAGGCAGTCGTAGTTCATGTCTTTAATCCCGAAGGCAGAGGCATGTTGATCTTTGTGAGTTCGAGGCCAGCCTTGTCTATAGAATGAGTCCCAGGACAGCCAGGGCTACACAGTGAAACCTGTCTTGAAAAGAAAAACCAAAAAAAGAGAAGAAAAGGAATGTCCTGCTGGACTTCTAGGACAAAGCAAAGCATTTTGGATATGGGACACTCAACCTGTTTGGTTTTTGTTTTGTTTTGTTTTGTTTAAGATCATTTATTTGTTTGTTTGTTTATTATTTTTCCAAGACAGGGTTTCTCTGTATAGCTTTGCGCCTTTCCTGGAACTCTCTTTGGAGACCAGGCTGGCCTTGAACTCACAGAGATCCGCCTGGCTCTGCCTCCCAAGTGCTGGGATTAAAGGCATGCACCACCACTGCCCAGCCAAAGATTTATTTATTTATTTATTATGTATACAGCATGTATGACTGCTGGCCAGAAGAGGGCACCAGAACTCATTACAGATGGTTGTGAGCCACCATGTGGTTGCTGGGAATTGAACTTAGGACCTCTGGAAGAACAATCAGTGCTCTTAACCTCTGAGCCATCTCTCCAGCCCTCAACCTGTTTTTACAATCTTTGTATGTTGCTATGTAAAACGTTGGTGCAGTTAGTAAGTCTTATATATGGTTAATTCAGTAGTTTTGTTAGAACTGAAGTTCCTATTTCTTTTCTTTCTTTCTTTCTTTCTTTCTTTCTTTTCTTTTCTTTTTTCTGAAGGTCTTATCCAGAAGACTAAAATCGCTAGGTCAAGGAGGGTAGTGTTTAAAAATAAAAGCCACTGCTGTATTAGTTCCCCAAAAGGCTATAGCAATTCATATTTTAATAGCAGCACAGGAGAACACCCTTTACCCACAATGCAGTGAATGAAATGAGGACATGACCTCCTAGGTGTGGTTGAGGAGAAGGGTTTTGTGTTGATAGGGGGAGAGCACAGTCAGAGGCATCTGGAAGGGTCCAGACTGAACCCGGCCATGAGCAGAGGGAGGGAGAGAGAGAGAGAGGGCAGGTGGACCAAGAGAGAAGCTGAGGACCATGGTGCCAGATGCCAAGAGTAGAGGACCAAGAGGGAGCCAGCCAGGAGCCAGGAGAACATGTGGCCAAAATGGCTGGTGTACAGAGGAATCAGAGCTAGAAGAAGGGAGTGAAGACCACCCCTGGGCTGAATTGGTTTAGGGTACGGATCAGGGTGAGAAGTGCTGAGAAGCCACAGGTGCTGAGTGAGCCTTTCTTTGGGACCTGACACCCTGCAGCGTTAAGTAGTACACAGTATTCAGCAGCCATTCTAAGAACATCTCCAGGAAACTAGAGACCAAAGGAAACTATTTCAAATATACATAATAAAGATCACGTACCCTAAGCTGGTTGGTGGTGGCGCACGCCTTTAATCCCAGCACTCAGGAGGCAGAGGCAGGCGGATCTCTGTGAGTTCCAGGCTAGCCTGGCCTACAAAGTGAGTTCCAGGAAAGGCGCAAAGCTACACAGAGAAACCCTGCCTTGAAAAAAAAAAAAGGAGGCAGAGGCAGGCAGATCTCTGAGTTCAAGGCCAGCCTGGTCTACAGAGAGAGTTGCAGGACAGCCAGGGATACACAGAGAAAAATTGTCTGGAAAAAACAAAACAAGAAAGAAAAAAAAAAAAAGAATTTTTAAACATTAGTTAATTTTTAAAAATCCATTTAACATACCAACCACAGCTCCCCCTGGTTTTTCTTTTTTGAGACAGGCTTTTACTATGTAGCCCTGGCTGGTCTGAAGCTCACTATGTAGATCAGGCTGGCCTTGAACTCAGAGATCTACCTGCCTATACCTCAGTAGTGCTGGGATTAAATGCATGCATCTATAATATTAGATTATGTACAATACCTATAATATTAGCTGGCAAAATATAATTATTTCATTTAAATTCAGTGAACCTTAGGTTGGGGATTTAGCTCAGTGGTACAGCGCTTGCCTAGCAAGCACAAGGCCCTGAGTTTGATCCTCAGCTAAAAAAAAAAAAAAAATTCAGTGAACCTTTTATTCAATATATCTCCCCAGTCTATTTTATGATTAAGTTGATACGTAATATACATATAAAATGCATGTCATAAGCATTATTCACCCACATAGTCATCACCCACATTAAGGAATAGAGGTCATCAGTCCCTTAAAAATCTCTATTCCTGATCTCCAAAACTGCCCCTTTCCTCCTTCACAAAGGGAACCACTGCCCTGACATTCAGCACCCACGATGGCGTCGCCTGGTTTTGAAGTGTATGTATTGGTCGAATCACAAAGCCTTTTCTGCTGTGTGTGTGTCCTCCTTATTCTCCTCAGCAGACTCTTTGTCCCGTTCCTCAATTCACACACTCTGTGGTTCATGGACCCTGAGGTCCTTTGGAATCAGAAGCCTGCCGCCATGCCCTTGCTTTGGGCCATCCAGAATTCAGACGATTACAACAGTTTCTGTTTACATGAATTATTGACTTTTAGCTGTTTCACAAAAAACACCCAGACTTGTATCAGCCAGAGTCAAGAGATCTCTGTTGCAGTTCAACATCAATATATCAACAAACATTATTTGGGCAAAATTGTTTAAAGAGCTTAAACTCTAGCTGTCTAGTGCATCATCCGATGTACATTTACCTCTGCAACTCATTTAATTCACATACAGATTGGACATGGTGGTACGTGCCTGACTGGGTTAGAATTATGAACAAAACAGACCAGATTCACATCCTCATTGTATAAGTATAAACACAAATTAAGTCATTTGGATTTCTTTTATTTAGAGACACTATTACTTTTACGTGCATGGGGAGATCAAAGGAGGAAACACTCTAGAAACTAATGAGCATGGACAATTTTGGAAGGAGCCAGCCACAAAAGACTGGAAGATACAGACAAGGAGACAGCTGAGCGTCTGCGCACCAGACACAGGAAGGCCAATGCGTCCCTAATGAGGGGGAGAAAGGGAGGCCACAGCTGGATCATTTAGGATCTTTGTTTTTGTTTGTTTGGTTGGTTGGTTTTGGTTTTTCGAGACAGGGTTTCTCTGTAGCTTTGGAGCCTGTCCTGGATCTCTCTCTGTAGACCAGGCTGGCCTCGAACTCACAGAGAGCCACCTGGCTCTGCCTCCCGAGTGCTGGGATTACAGGCGTGCGCCCCCACCGCCCGGCATTTAGGATTTTGAAGTGCTTTAATTACAAATACATTGGTGAGCGAGGCGCCCGGCGGCGGTGGCGCTCATCTTCAATCCCAGCACTCGAGAGGCAGAGGCAGGCGGATCTCTGTGAGTTTGAGGCCAGCCTGGTCTACACAGTGAGTGCCAGTACAGCCTGGGCCACACAAAGAAAACCTGTCACGGGGGGGGGGGGGGGGGGGGGAGCAAAGAAAAAAAAAAAAAAAAACAACCAACCAAACAAACAAAACCATTGGTGAGCTAGACAAGAAGATGCACCATCAAGTCTGCCTTTAAGTGAGACTTGATGCCCAGACATGAAGAGAATGGTCAGCAAGAAACCTGGAGTTGACAGCTTTTTCAGGGTTTGCTGCCGTCAGGAGAGCTCTGCTTTTTGTTGCTGTTGTTTGGGCTCCCTCCCTCCCTTCCCCCTCCCTCCCTCCCTTCCCCCTCCCTCCCTTCCCCCTCCCTCCCTCCCTCCCTTCCCCCTCTCTCCCTCCCTTCCCCCTCCCTCTCTCCCTCCCTCCCTCCCTCCCTCCCTCCCTCCCTCCTCCTATTCCCCCTGCACTGTCTTTTATCCCTTCCATTCTACAGTGTCTCTTCTATGTAGCCCAACTTGGCCAGGACTGGATCCTCCTGACTCAGCCTCCCGAGTGCTGGCATCGGATGGCAGGCGTGCCCCACCGTGCCTGGTCTAGATGGTCCATTCTTGCCCTCCGGCCGGCCATGGACTGTTCGAGAACCTGCAGTTCCCCTCCACCCCAGCGTAGCCTGCCTGCTGCTGCCTCCTCCCTTTTTCGCATCAGATTTTCGCGTTTTGTCTGCATTGTGTTTCGCACTTCCACCTAAGCTCTGCTCACCCTTCAGGGCTCAGGGTGGATGCCGCTTCCTTCCAGAAGACCGCCCTGATCCTGCTCCCGCACCCCACCCCCACAGCGAATTCTGCTGGTTGTGGGTTCACAGACAACTCTGGGGTTTCTTTCTCAGCACTTGCAATTGTGCTGTGACTTTTTGTTAATTGTCTTCTGGCCGAGGGACAGGAATTGGCCTGTTTTGTTTCCGCCTCGTTCTTGTTTCTTCTTCCAGTGACTGGAACCCAGAAGGCATGCAGTAAATATTTGTTGAGTGGATGAACTTGCCCTTAGTGGAGCCACGTTGGCAGTTAAGGTCAATTACATTAAGTGCTCATAAAACATACTTGGCTATTCCATGCCAAAATCTTTCCAGGGATCACTGGAGGTTTTGTTTTATTTTCCCATTACCAAGGATTGAACCCAGGGCTTCTGACAGGCCAGGCAAGCACTCCTCCACCAAACTCACTTTGGGTTGTATAGGTTTTACCGTCGTTCCTGTGAGACAAGGGCTCACTCTAGCCCAAGCTACTAGCCTTGACCCTGTCTGTAATCCTCCTGCATCAGCCTTCTGAAATGCTGAGGTTACCAGCATATATCACCAGGCCTGGCCTGTTGAAGACTGCAAAGCAAAACCAGAGTTTTCAGGAGCTCTACATGGAAAATATAGTTTTTGGTTTGAATTTAATCCCCATGTTATATAGGTATAATCTAAAAAACAGTACCAAATGTTGTCTGGGGTGGTGGTTCAGCAGTACAGGCATTGTCTAGCGTGCACAATGGCCTGGGTTTGATCCCCAGCAACACATAAATATATAAGTACATACTAAAAAAATAAACTTGATAATAAACAAAAAAATGCTGATCTGGGAGGTGATAGCTTATGCCTTTGATTCCAGCACTCAGGAGGCAGAGGCAAGAAGATCTCTGAGTTCGAGGCCAGCCTGGTCTACAAAGTGAGTTCCAGGACAGCTAGGGCTGTTACACAGAGAAATCCTGTCTAAAAAAAACAAAAACAAAAACAAACAAACAAACAAAAAACTAGTACCAAACATTTAAAATAATAATTTCAAAACTGTTCTATTATCCAATTATTTTCTCTAGACATATAATTACTTTAGGCAATTTTGGTCAATTCCCTCTCTTCATTTTGATTATTATTTATTTATTTTTAAGATTTTTTTCCTTTTATTTTTTATGTACATTGGTGTTCTGCCTGCATGTATGTCTGTGTGAGGGTGTCAGATCCCCTGGAACTAGAATTACAGACAGCTGTGAGCTGCTATGTGGGTGCTGGGAATTGAACCTGAGTCCCTTGGAAGAACAGCCAATGCTCTTAACCACTGAGCCATCTCTCCAGCCCCCTTTATTTTCATTTTTTGAGACAGAACCTCAGTATGTTACTCTGCTGGCCTGACTCGAATAATCCTCCTGCTTTAGTCTCTTGAGTGCGAGGATTATAGAGAAGAACTACCAAGTTGGCTCACTAGCTTAAAAAGAAGTCCTTTTTCCACACTTTTAAATCAGGACATTTTGCCCGTTAATAAGCTTAATGAAGACCGCACATGGTGGAACACACTTGAAAGAGAAGAGATCGCCCCAGCACTCAGGGAGGTAGAGGCAGGCGGATCTCTGTGAGTCCGAGGCCAGCCTGGTCTACAGAGCGAGATCCAGGACATCTAGGGCTATACAAAGAAACCCTATCTCAACACCTCCCTCCAAAAGGAAAAAAGAAAGGAAGAAAGAGAGAGAGAGGGAGGGAGGGAAGGAGGGAGGGAGGGAGGAAGGAAGGAAGGAAGGAAGGGAAGGAAGGAAGGAAGGAAGGAAGGAAAAGAGAGAAAGATTTTGTTGTTGGCCTTGTTTCATTTGGAGACAGAATCCTCAGTCTTGCTATGCAGCTCTGAGTGGCCTGGAACTTTCCATGTAGACCAAGCTGCCTTGTACTGTCCTTGAGTTCCTCATCCTCTTGAGTACATGTCCCCGTCACATCCAGGTCTGGGGTGCACTGAGCCTGACACCCAGGTCCCAGGTCTGGGGTGCACTGAGCCTGACACCCAGGTCTCTGTGCCTGTCAGTCAGCCAAGCACTCTACCAACAGAGCTACCTCTATACCTCTAGTCCTACTTTTGTTTGGGGCTAGCCTGGCCAAGGGTGGCTTTGAACTCTACCCAACGTTGCCTCTCAACCTTCTAAATCCTGGTATTTATAGGTGTGTGCCATTGTGCTTAGCTTTACCCACCCCCACTTTCTTTTTTCGTCAATCTCAATATATATATTCTTTACGCTGTTCTTGAACTTGGGATCTTCCTCTACTGCCTCTGTCTTTCCAGTGCTAGGATCACAAAGTGG
>NC_050448.1:79155983-79194027 GCF_903995425.1 Onychomys torridus | reverse complement strand
ACTAGTTCATTCATGTCATTTTAAAATTCATTATAATGGTATAATGGAGGTAGGTGATTTTGTTTTCTTTCACTCTTGTTGAAATTAAGGGACCCAATAAACCTGCTCAATATCTATTGATAAATGATATTGTCACTACCAATAAAAGCTTTTTTAAAAAAGGAAATATATTTTATCTTCATTAGTGTGTTGCCTAGACTTGATACTTTATAACTGATGTCTTGGAAAAGTGAGGCTCTGAGGTCAGGTGTGGTGGCACACGCCTTTAATCCCAGCACTGGGGAGGCAGAGGCAGGAGGGACTTTGTGAGTTTGAGGGCATACTGCTCTGGGATCCAGGAGAGCCAGTCTCAAGCAACAAGAAAAAACAACTCCCCACCCTTACAACACACACACACACACACACACACACACACACACACACACACACACACACACACACACACACACACACATACACACACACACACACACACACACACCCCACCCTAGAAAAAGGAAGGAAGAAGCCATGAAAAAGATGCCTTCCTGCTTAGCCAGAGCTTTTATTGTGCTAAGGGCCTGCCTTCCCCTCTTGTCTCATCTTCCCTAGCTTGGGGGGAGGTAAGGTCCCAGGGTTAAGGGCCCAGGTTGCTCTAGAGCCCTGCTGTTCATGCTCAACCCCTGGCCTCAATCCCAGGAAGCAAACCAAACCAGGAAAATCTGGCAGAGCTTGAAGCTCAAACTGCACCCCTGAAATATCAGGCCTCCAACCCAGATCTTGGAAAGAAGACTCTAAAATGAGCAAAAATTGTGTCTCGGAATCTAACTCAAAGCAAAGCCACTTTGTACGTTCTAGGTGATCGTAGTGTTGAAAACAATTTCTCCTCAGTCACAGACAAATCAGGATGGCCTTGGAAAGCCAATGGAAAGCTGTGGCACGGTGGCAGCTTTGTCCGCCCTCTTCCTTACCCGGGGGACAGCAGATTGCATCCAGGTCACAATGCTGTTTTGGCTCACACTTTATCTCAGCTAAAAATACCCACGGTCTTTCTAGTTTATTTTAACCTGACTCGAATTTCATAACAAAATGTGTATTGTAGCTAAGTGTTGTATAACTCATCTGTAATTTTAGCACGTAGAAGCAATGCAGGAGGGTCGTGAGTTCCAGGAGAGCCTGGAATATGAAGGGCCCCTGTTCCACACCCAAACAAAGCCAACTGGTAGTACTCAATTCAATTGATGCTAATTAATACCACTGTTTGACAGCAACAGGTGTGTGCACGTGCGTGTGTGTGTGTGTGTGTGTGTGTGTGTGTGTGTGTGTGTGTGTGTGTGTGACTGTTGAGCTACACCCTAAGCCCAGGATTTCCTTCCTATCATATACATATAAGAATTATAAGAATTATTTTATCCCATGAGATTTAGAAAATAAAAGCAACGAGAGGCAGAAATTGAAATCTAAATAAACCTCTCTCCAGAGTCCTAACCTGTCCATCCTAACGCAACACTTTGGGCTGATCTGGCTGAAGCACCAAGCACCAAGCGTCCTCCTTAAGGCGGCAGAATGCCCAGCGGCTCCCTCCTTCCGCTCTTCCTTTCTCCTCTTACCTTTTACCCCTTTCCATCCCTCATTACTCAGCATCTCCTTCTCGCCCTTTAACTCGTGGTCAAATGGAGCCTTCACTGCAACGAGAAAGGTGGGAACGGACCTTCTATTGCCCCCCCTTCCCCCTCCTCCCTGACACACACACACACACACACACACACACACACACACACACACACACACAGGGCCCCTTCCTCCACGGAGGTGTTAATGGAGACGTGAGAACAGTTCGGGCCATTTTGAAAAGAGCCCAGCAGAAACTGTGAATTCCTCCCAGGCTACCCTAATTCATTTGTTTTTGTGTAGGATCCCATCAATTGTTGTGCTTGGCCCCGGTTATCTTAAGGAAGGAATCGTTTAATGACAAGCACTGTGAGCTGAGGAGAGCTACTTCGTAATGAAGACCTTAGGAAATTGTGATTTAATCTCAGGGAGTATTTAGAGGGCTGGGGGGTACAAGTCAACAGTAGAGTATTTGCCTAGCATGTGTGTAAGCGGGGTGGGGACAGGAACCACTCAGGCCACACCACAGGGCTTTGTTGAAGGTGTCAATTCAAAGAATGAAGGTTTTCTGTCCCTTGAGTAGTATTTACACAGAGACTCATTTGTATTCCAAGGAAGGTTACCTGGGCTTTGGTATCTAGGTCTCCCACGTAGACCAGTCATACTAAATAGCCTTGATTAACCATGGAACCACTAGTTATACTAATTGATCCAAGCGAATTGGGGGCTGAGGCAGGAGACCTGCTTTGAGCACAAACTGAGTTTCAGGCCAGCCTGGAGTATAAAATGGAACCCCGTCTCCATGAAGCAAAACAAATATAAATAATGGGACTTTGAAGGCAAAGAAACACGGTTCAAATGGTGACTCCGTTGTTTTGCTGAGAGCCACTGAGCAAATCAATGAACTTCTCTGTGTATTAGCTTTCTCATCTACAAAGCAATAACACCTACCTGAGAGGAATGCCAATCCCGTTCAAAGGACAAGGAGGTGGGGGAGGCTGTATAGCTCATCTCTCAGATGTGGGCCCATTTTCCTTTTTGCCCTAAGCCTAAGTGGGAGCTGTTCTTCAGGAAACTGGTTCTGTCAGGTAGGAACAGACAGCTTTCTCTACATTCAACATATTCCAAGCTAGAAGTTGAACACCAGTGAGCATTTGGCAGGTGGTTCCCTAGAATTGGTCAGGAGCACTTTGCACAAACCATAAACAATGAAACAAGGCGGTCTCTAAGCTGAGGCACGGTCTCTCATGGGGGCATCCTTTCTGGTTCTTTGGTTAACATCAAGCTGACTGAGTATGCTCACCTCTGGGAGCCTTGCCATCTCCTCTCCCGATAGATGCAGCTGGGTGTTATGTTAGCGTGTGGCCTCATTTCACACAGCCTAAAGATCTGTGCAGCCTTCTGACCGTCTGACTTCGAGCTGTTCACCATGGCAGAAGTTTCACAAGAGCTTTACTTTTGGATCTCATCTATAGAAACTGGCGTAAGATCTGAGATATGATAGAGTTAACACCGTTTGCTGACGGAGAAAGGAAAGGAAGGGAGGGATGGAGGACCAAGGGGGAGGAAACCCCATAACTTCTTGGGTTTTTTTTGTTGTTGTTGTTTTTTGTTTTTTGTTTTTAAGGATATAATATATTTTAACTAGCCAATTTTGAAAATAAATTTTAAATAAAAAGAGGGGTAGAGAAATGGCTCGGCAATTAAGATGGCTGTTGTTACAGAGGACCTAGGTTCCATTTCTAGAGCCCACATGATAGCTCACCATTTGCTGTAACTGCAGTCCTAGGCATCTCCTGCTGTCTTCTGACATCTGTAAGTACTGTGCACTGACACATGCATGGAAAGCACCCATATAATTTCATGTTTTGAAGTTAGAAAAAGGAGGGAATGGAATTTTCTGCAGTGATGTCATAGCCTGAGACAGGCAGCAGGCAGTACTGTTAAAATGATGCCCCTATGGTCTTGCACAGAAGGAGCTGTGGCCTTCCACTGAGCCAGCCTGCTCAGAGGCAAAAGCAGCTTCATTCCGAGGTTAATATAGGTTATCATAACCATCCATCTAAGAGCAGAATAGACGGTGCTGATAAGTGACTTTTCCTTGAAGATTTCTGTACTTGTGTTCTTTATCTTTTCCATCTGTGAGAATGGCATTTGAACAGTTATGTTAGATTGAACATCAAGATTGACAGGTTGCTTAAGCTCCAAAGCAATATTTTTTCCCTGTGCCAGTTATCAATTTACAGCTAAGACTTTGTGGTACAAGATGAACATGTCAGAGGACTTTCTTTCCATTATTATTATAATTTATATATGTTTCTGCCTGACATTGCAGTAAGAATATGCCTAAATGTCTCTGCTTTTACATTGTGAGAATGTTCAGAAGTGGATTTGTTTACTTGCCTGTTTAGGAATAGAGAGAATTCTACATGAACCTGTCTAGACTTCCTAAGTAAAATCCACATACTTCCTTTGTTTAGGAAAAACATGCTTTCCCTGCCTCCAGCAGGAAAGAAAATTTTCTCATTTCTTATTTCTTGGCCATTGTGATGGCTATTCTTGACAGTCAAACTGACTACTTCTGGAATTATCTAAAACCCAAAGTGTTGGGGATACCTGTGAAGGATATTTTAATGTTTTAAATTTTAAGGCCAAGCCTGGAGAGATGGCTCAGAGGTTAAGAGCACTGACTGTTCTTCCAGAGGTCCTGAGTTCAATTCCCAGCAACCACATGGTGGCTCACAACCATCTGTAATGAGATCTGGTGCCCTCTTCTGGCCTGCGGGTGTACATGCACACAGAGCACTGTATATATAATAAATAAATAAATCTAAAAAATAAAAATTAAGGCCAATCTTCAATCTTGATCATTTGAGGTGAAATCCCCCTTCAGCAGCTTGGTGGATGTATACACTTTTTTTTTTTTTTTTTTAATGCTAAATGCCGTTTATTGAAGGAGGGAGGAGGTCTTAAATACAGGCTTACAGCACAATGGGAGAACCCGGAGAGCAGAAGTTCACTTCCAGTGTTTTACAATCTTGCATCTAAACTGTTAATGCCCAATATGCAGGATACACAGACAAGGAACTTCCCTTAAGCATTCAGGAGGGTGGAATCTTGCAGGGAATTAGCATATGGAGGATATCAAGGTCAAGATCAGCAAGCAAGGCAACAGTTACCCAAAACGGGGGGCCAGGACCCTATAGTTCCGTCCCCCCACTGCCTGTCCTTCTGTCTCCGGCCAGTCCTTTGCCTTTATTTCTTCAGCCCCACACTTCCTTTCTCCACCTCTGGTTATATACTGCATGGTCCTCCCACTGACTTCTCCCTGACCCTTCTCTATCTGAGCACCCATGTAAGCAGGCAGATGTGAGGCCTAACTACCACTGAGTATCTGATTTGGGCCTATTTCCAGCCCTCCACGGTGCTCTGAAATGTAAGAATCTTAACACTCTTGGAGCTTGCCAGGTTCTGGTGGTGCACACCGTTGATCCCAGCATTCAGGAGGCAGAGGCAGGCAGACCTTTCTGAGTTTGACGCCAGCCTGGTCTGCAGAGTGAGTTCCAGGACAGGCACCAAACTACACAGAGAAACCTTGTCTTGGAAAAACCAAACCAAACAAATGAAACCAGACACTCTTGGAGCTCAGGTATATCTGGAATATGGAGTGTGGGACATGCAAAGTTCAGATAAACGGTATAATGCCCCAGCATGGCAGCTAATGCATATTAAACCAACACTCTAGAGGCAGAGGCAGGAGAATTGCTTTGAGTTCTGAGCTAGCCACATAATGAAATTCAGGCTGCTGCTGAGATCCTATTGCAAAGAGTGCCCGGGGTTCAGCTCATGCCTGGCCACATTTGACACTCTTGGACTCGAAAGTGAGTAACCTGGGCTGCTAGCTGGGGTGGGGGAGGAAGTGATTCAAGAGGAAGCTGTTGACTATTTTGGCCTGGTTCTGGATAAGCGATGCTGTGGTACTTTGTGGGAAGAGCAAGTCCTGGCCATTCTGATTCCTCACAGAAGTTGTATTGGCCTACAGCTGTAGTCTTCACGAATTTTTGCTCTTGAATTTTCTTTTCTTTTCTTTCTTTTTTCTTTTTCTTTTTTTAAGCTTTGAAGCCAAATGCAGTGGTGCCTATGATCTCCACTTGAGAGGCGGAGGCAGAGGGAACAAGAACATGGGTATGGACAGCTTTGGTTATAGAGTGACTTTGAAGTACATATTAGAAACAAAGAATAATCTTGGTATCCTACAAGGAACACACACACAAAGCAAATGTAACTCAGCTGGGCAGATTTCTTTCTGCACAAAGGGTATCACAAACCAAAGCAAGCTAGCAAGCACATGGGGGCAGGAGTTCACCTGGTTTTCATTCTGATCCAGGTGGTGACTGTGTCTTTCCCCCATCTGCTGGAATCCCACCTCACAGTCTTTTGAAATTGGCTCATTCTAAAAGAATTGGCAGGAAAGAAATGAAGGATGGTGTGTGTGTGGGGGGAGAGGCCACCAAGTTCTGGGGATGCACAGTAGGGTAGGTGTAAACAGAAGTTTTGCCTGTTTGGTGTGTGTGTGTGTGTGTGTGTGTGTGTGTGTGTGTGTGTGTGTGTGTGAAAATCACATAAAAGGTTTTCAAGAGAGATTAAAAGTGGGGGTGGGAGTTTATACAATATTGGGCAAGCTACCTTTGATAGAGACAAAACAAAACAAAATAGCCCATATCTCACACCCATGAAACAAGGGGCAGCTGAGATGGCTCATCAGGTGAAGATGCTTGCTGCCAAGTCTGACAGCTGAATTCAACCCTGATAACCTGCATGATGGAGGAGGGAACCAACTTCTAAAAGTTGTCTTCTGTGCCCTCAACACATACACCAAATAAGTCAATAAAATGCAATATAAAAAATTAAAAACAGCAAAAAAGTTTTGAAAACTCATGTACTTCATTGTTCATATCCCCTCAGCCATCTCAAGGTTTTGTTGTAGCCCAGGCTGGCCTACAACTCTCTCTGTGGCTCAAGAGAGCCTTCAACTCTAGGGCATGTCTCTTCTTCAGCCTCTCTAGTGCTGGTAGTACAGGACTGTATTAGCATGTCTGGCCACTCTTGTTCATTTTGAAATCGCTATTTAAACCAGGCATGGTAATGCACCCCTATAATCTTAGCACCCATGAGGCTGAGGCAAGAGGGTTGAGATTTCAAGGCCAGTCTGGGCAACATATTGAAACTAGGTCTCAAAAAACCAAGCCAGGCCAACCAAACTAAACCACTTACGTTTCTGTGTAGTATGAGGCCCTTGGTTTGATCCCTGGAATTACATACACACAAATAGTTCCAGACACCAGAAAGGTGTAATTTGTAAAAACTACTGTTGTTAAGTAGTATTTATCAAAACAATAGATGTTTCTTTTTTGTTATTAATAATTCCCTTTTTGGGAGACATGTCGGGGAGGAGGGGAGGTGCTGGGTGGTGGTTATAGGACGTACAAAGACAAGGCAAGTTTCTTCTACTAGGTTCTGCCTCTAGTCCTCAAAACAGGGTCTTGATAACTTGCTCAGGCTGGCCTTGAACTAGCTCTGTAGCCCAAGCAAGCCCTGAACACAAGCTCCTAGTGCCTTATGGCTTAGCTTCCCAAGTAACTGGGATTCTAGGTCTATTTTACCAGTCTGGGCTAATAATTCACTTTTTGTCCTTGCTCTTTTTGAGGTAGGACCTTGTACCAGGCTGGTGTCAGACTTCCTATGTAGCTGAGGCTAACTTAAAAAAAAAAATAGCTGGGCAGTGGTGGTGCACACCTGAAATCCCAGCACTCGGAAGCAGAGGCAGGTCGATCTCTGTGAGTTCAAGACCAGCCTGGTCTTCAGAGCTAGTCCAGGAAAGGCGCAAAGCTACAGAGAAACCCTGTCTCAAAAAACCAAAATAATAATAACAATAATAATTTTTTAAAATTATATTTATTTTATATGTATGAGAGTTGCCTGTATGTATGTATGTATGGGCACATCTACATGTCTGGTGCCCCCAGAGTTCAGAAGAAGGCATTGAATCCCCCTGGAGCTGGAGTTACAGATGGTTATGACCTAATTGAACCTGGGTCCTCTGGAAGAAAAGCAAGTGCTCTTAACCACTGAGCCATCTTTCCAAGTCTGCCTTCTTCTTCCTCCTCTTCTTCTTTTCTGAGACAGGGACTCACTCTGTAGACCAGGCTGACTTCAAACTCACAGAGATCTGACTACCTACCTCTACTTCGCAAATTCTGAGATTAAAGGGATGGGCCACTAAGTCAAGGCCCTCTTATTTATTTATTTGTTTATTTATTTATTTATTTATATTTTTTAAAATTTTTATTTTATTATTATTTTTTTTTTGGTCATTTGCCTCAGCAGAATGCCAAATGCCATTTATTGAAGGAGGGAGGAGACCTTAAATACAGGCTTACAGCACAATGGGAGAACCCTGGAGGGCAGAAGTTCACTTCCAATGTTTTACAATCTTGCATCTAAGCTGTTAATGCCCAATATGCAGGATACACAGACAAGGAACTTCCCTTAAGCATTCGGGAGGGTGGAATCTTGCAGGGAATTAGCATATGGAGGATATCAAGGTCAAGGTCAGCAAGCAAGGCAACAGTTACCCAAAACAGGGGTCAGGGTCCTATAGTTCCCTCCCCCCCCTGCCCTTTTACTAAAAAATGAGCTTCTGACTTAGGTTGTGTGAGACGTCAGCAGGTCAGGTCACCTTACCCATCATGGAGACACCTGCCCAGGCCACACAGGCACTCTGTCTTAGGTTGGTAAGCTCCCCCCAGGCATTGCCCGGCTCTGAATACTCATCATACAGGCTCAACTGTGTATGAGCTGCAGAGTTAACTGCTGGTCAAGGGCCTCTTAAAAAAAAAAAGTTAAAAAATTTGTGTATGTGTGTGTTTGAGTACTGTGGCACGCCTGTGGAGGTGAAAGGACAACTGTGTGGAGTTGGCTCTCTTTGCACCTTTATTGGGTTCTGAAGGTTGAAGTCTGGCTCTCTTTGCACCTTTATGGGATTCTGAAGGTTGAAGTCAGGCCACCAGGTTTTCATAGCAAATGCTTTTACCTGCTGAGTCATCTCAACAGCCCCATAATTCAGTTCTTAAGTCAGGAAATTTTATTGGTATTTTGTCTCATAAAGGTATGGGGAAGGTAGAGTGGGGCTTATAGTTCCTTGGTGAAAGTAATTGAGACTCGGCATGTTGGCTCGCTTGTAATCCCAGCCCTCAGGAGGCAGCCTGGGCTATATAGACAGTTCCCGGGCTGCCGGGGCTGCCTAGTAAGACCCTGTCTTAAACAACAAAAAGCAACAATTACAACAGCAAAAATATAAATTTAAAAAAGAAAAGAAAAAGAGAAGTGAAAAGGAAAAATAAGAACTGTGGAAGGGGGAGCTGGAGCAATAGCTCAGTGGTTAAGAGCACCAACTGCTCTTCCAGAGGTCCTGAGTTCAATTCCCAGCAACCACATGGCAGCTCACAACCATCTGTAATGAGATCTGGTGCCCTCTTCTGTATATGTAATAAATAAATCTTAAAAAAATAAAAAACAAAACAAAACAAAAGACTGTGGAAGAAAGCCCGTGTCGTGGCACAGGCCTTTAGCCCCAACATTTGGGAGGCAGAGGCAGGCCCATCCCTATGAGTTTGAGGTCAGCCTGGACTGCATAGTGAGTTCTAGGATAGCCAGAGCTACGTAGTGAGATCATGTCTCAAAAATAAAATAAAATAATTTTATTTTTTTTTAAATTATGGAACAAGAAGGCAAGAACTCAGCAGTGTAGCAGGGCATCCTTAACAGGATGGGTAGTGGGGTGGAAGGGGTGGGGGCTAGGGAAGGAGTGATTTTTTTAGTCTTAACAGGATGGGTAGTGGGGTGGAAGGGGTGGGGGCTAGGGAAGGAGTGATTTTTTTAGTCTTAAGTGAATGAAGACAATTAAGAAAACGGAGGTGGGAGGTGGTAGTTTGGGACTACAGATACCCACCGGCCACATCAACATCAGTTTCAAGGAAAAACCCAAAGGGAGACTGAGGATCTGAAACTTGGAAAAACGGATTCCTTTGAAAGTATCCAGGGCAGTATCTCCTGAGAAGTGTTCCCATAATTTCTATCTTAATGTGTCTTTCTCTGCCCTACTTTCTAGGGAGGAAACTGGATCAAAGGAGTAGGAAAAAGGGTTTGCTGCATGTCTCCTGTCCCACCAGTTAAACACAGCTAGAAGCCCCAAGGGTCGAGTCGTTCTGGAGCGCCTGAGGGTGGAGCGCCTGAGGGAGGCTTTTGCTTTCCTTTTTAATCCGTTAGGGATGGACCTCGGGGGGCCTTGCATTGTGGTAGGCCAAGCTGCTACCACAGAGTGGCTTAAACCACTGTGTAGAACAGATTAGCTTACAACTCACTATGTAGACCAGGCTGACTTCGGACTCAGAGATCCAGCTGCCTATGCCTCCTGAGTTAAAGGCTGTGCCACTATGCCCAGCCCAATTGAATATATATTATAAAACACATTTTAAAATTAAATCTTTCTTTCTTTCTTTCTTTCTTTCTTTCTTTTTTCTTTCCTTTCTTCCTTCCTTCCTTCCTTTCTTCCTTTCTTCCTTCCTTCCTGCCTTTCTCTCTCTCTTTCTTTCTTTCTTTTTGTTTTTTTGAGACAAAGTTTCTCTGTGTAGCCTTGGCTGTCCTGAAATTCTCTCTGTAGGCTAGGCTGGCCTTGAACTCATAGAGAGCCCCCTGCCTCTGCCTCCTGAGTGCTGGGGTTAAAGGTGTGGTAACCCCCACCACTGCCCAGCAAAATTAAATTTTTCTAAAGTATCTTCTAGGGTCAAAAAGGTAAGGCATGTGTGAAGCGACAGCAGGTTCCCAGACTTATCAAGACGCTAAGTTAGTATATAGAAGACCTCGGGGCAGTTTTGTGTGCCGATGGTGATTATTGCCTGATCTCGTATACTTTATACATTGGTGTTCCTCTTGTATTACACAGGCCTTCTAAGATTCAAAACTTAGGAGAAGGCTTTACCAAACCGCTGTGCTGCAAACTAGAAATGTGAGTGGAGCTAACCTCTCCCAGCCCTGCGTCCGTGAGCCGACGATGACTTCATTACTATTCTTCTGTAGGCAAAGATAATTAGACATGTCCTAACACTGTCACTTTAAGTAGCACCTCTTAAGAATGTAAAGGTATTAGGTATTAGTCACCTAAGAAGTCCATATATAAAGCAGTACTTCAAATTAGCTTTCTTTAAATATTTGCTCTTTTTAAAAAAAGGTATTTTATCATCATCATCATCACCATCATCGTTGCTATGATTGTGTGTGTGTGTGTGTGTGTGTGTGTGTGAAGTGTTTTGTGAGTGTGGTGTCATATGTGCTGTCACATGATTCTCTCCTTCAATCGTGTGTCCCAGGGATTGAACCCAGGCTGTCAGACTTGCAAAGCAAGTGCCTCTCCTGTTGAGCCATCTCACTGATCCAACATTTGCTCTTGGTGATTGATTTGTATTTCCCTCCTTCAACTTTGCAATGGTTTTCCATGGACGTCTGCAAAAGAACAGCTTTAACAAAAGACCCTGAGCAGTATTATTTTTGAGATGCGTCATTCACAGGACAGACAGAATTAAATTCCTGATAGAGTCCAGTAAACCTGACCTAAGAGTCACTTCTTCCATACCTCTTAGTTGCTTGAATTTAGCCCTAAAGGGTTTTACTGGCGTTAACTCTTTGATAGGTGTTGCTAACTCTCATAATGTGGAAGCAAGCGTAGCAGATTGAGACAGTCTTGGGGCTAGGGACATTCAACCTCAAACCACCAGATGGTTCATCCACAGTGTCTTCAGAGAAAATTATTCAGAGATGGAGGAGAGAGTTGTCAGAACAGAAATGGAATGCACTTCCAGAGGTAAGGAAAGCCCAGAGGCTTCCAGGAGAGGCTCCAGTTGCATGGTTACTTGACACTAGTTAAATATCCCAGTATTTGTTCCGGGCACCGGCATATTTCAGGAATTCTCACACCAACTGCAGCTTGTTATCCCAAATCCCTGAAGATTGAGATCTACAAACAAATAGAGGAGAATTGGGTTCTGTCCGGAGAGAAGGTCTTCTAAAGAGACCCTTGAGCCTATGGATAATAGAGACAATGGTCCCTGAGGACTTTGGAATTCTCCGGGCGATCTCATGCTGGGAGAAGGGAAAAGGCTGAAGGAACCGGCCCTGGTGCCAGTTAGAGGAGGAACCTGTCTCCCAGGAGGGGATCTCACAGAGTGCTGACGATTTATCAGACAAACTACCTTGCCAGACAGACTGGAGCCAAGACCAGAAGAGCTTACTTCTGCACAGTCCTTGCCCTCCTTAAAGCCTAAGCCTCATGCTGGTGCCTGGGAGGTAGACTTGGGGGTCACAGGGCCTTTTTATTTGTTCTTCTTTTTGTGTCCTGGCCACACTGAACAGGTCTCCTCTGTTTTCCATTCTTGCTTTATATTCATTCTTTATTGGGTATATTAAGGGGGACCCTAGCTTTTGTTTCTGTTTTTTAGAAACTCTAGGACCCAGGCTTATACCTTAAACATTATGACCATGGATTCTGCCCATTTTATTTATCCTCCTCCTCTACTCCACTGAACATAATGGTCCCCACGGTCTTAGTTTTCAAGGCTGGTTATTCCTCTCTCTCTCTCCCCCCTCTCTTTCTAGACAGGGTCTCATTATGTAGTCCAGGCAGCCGTAAGCCTACCATTCTCCTGCCTCAGCTCCTTCAGTACTGGAGCTGTAAGCATGCACTACCACTCCTTGACTGTTGGCATTTTTGGAGACAAGATGCCATTCCAGGCTGGCCCCCAACTTGTCATCTTTCTGCCTTAGCCTCCAGGGTGTGTGGGTAGAAAGGGTGATCGGAAAATGAATTCCATCTAGCAACACGGTGTGTCTGAAGACATCGAGCCTGTGGAACTTCTATTCAGCAAGGACCTCTGGAAATGAATGGCACCAAAGAAGAGATGCAGATTCATGGATAGGCTTGGACTGAAAAAAAATATTATAAATATGCACAAGCCAGGCTTAGTGTACAGAGCAAGGGACCTACCACATACTCAGAGAAACAAGAACAAAAGTGTTCTCATGTTCTGCAATATATCAGAAAACATGGGTGACAGATGTCTTGTTTATGAGCTGGGTCCAGCAATACTTCATCTCAGAAGTTAAAACAAAACAAAACAAAAAACAAAACTAGGAAATAAAAAGGTTTAGGATCTAAAGCCCCATGAATAGAGGCTGGAAAGATGGCTCATCAGTTAAGAGCTCTTGCTGCTTTTTCGGAAGACCCAAGTTTGGTTCCCAGTATGCTATCAAGCATCTCACAACTGTCTGTAACTCTAGCTCCAGGCATGCCAACACCCTCTTCTAGGCACCCTCCCCCGTGTGGTATCTAGTCACAGAGCTGCACACATACACATAAATAAAAAATAAATCTAAAAAAAAAAAAGGCCCATTAATAACAGATAATTTAGACAGATGTGATGGCACACACCTTTAATCCCAGCACTCAGGAGGCAGAGGCAGGTGGATCTCTGTGAGTTCAAGGCCAGCCTGGTCTATAGAGTGAGTTCCAGACTACATGGCAAGAAAGGTTTCAACAAAACAAAACAACAGCTGGGCAGTGGTGGCGCACGCCTTTAATCCCAGCACTGGGGAGGCAGACCCAGGAGAATCTCTGTGAGTTTGAGGCCAGCCTAGTCTACATAGCGAGATCTAGGACAGCCTCCAAAGCTACACAGAGAAACCCTGTCTCGAAAAACCAAACAAAACAAAAACAAACAAAACAAAAACAAACAAACAAACAACAACAACAAAGACAGTTCACCTGGCCTTCCATAATATGCTATGAAAATGAAAATACAGAGGGTACATTCTTACCTCCAAACATAACTTTATAAAATCAGCCCTTTGACCCGGGAATTATGTGGGTTGTCAAAGGCCATATCTATCCACTTGGTGTTTGATCATATTTGGTCAGCAATTGATGCAGACCATAAAGAAGCCGGTACAACACAGGGCTAGGGGTCATTCACTCTTGCTTATAGAACAACATTCATTTCATCAAAGCTTCAACAGACAGATTAAAACCTAAAACCATAAAGGCTGCTAGAAGAAAGTATGAAGTCACAATCAGCTTTAAAGGCTTACTGGGGATGGTGGAAAAGGTAGAGTAATCATTCTCATGCCAAGACAAGTCAGTAGATGAGCATCTGCTAACATGCTTGACGAGGAAATGCACGGGCATACCAAAGGTGGCAGAGAAGTGTTAATTAATAAGTGAGGATTGGAGGAGCCTGTGGAGATGTCTTCAGAGGGAGACCACGATCAGGAAGAAGGGGAAGCAGAGCTGGTGGTGTCAACATGACTGAAACATGCCCAACTGTTGAGTCACACAGAAATTGAAACACAAAATTATGGGATATGACCCTTGAATGGAATGTAACACGAAGTCACCCAAGTCACGACTGAAGGGGTACCCCCTCAGCACTGTGGGCTGAAGTCCTCAGAAGAAGCCGCATTGATATCAAAGATCCCACAGATAGAGTGAGCTTGTCTGATAGAAAACTGGAACTGTGGACAGGTGGAATGTGGTCAGTCCAGAGCCAAAATTATCGTGGGCTATCTTGAGTTCCCTAACAGCCGCTTGCCTTAACTTTTGTAGCTGACCCAACATTCTCCTGGCTAATAGGTAAACTTCTTGGAATGTGTCACTGAGCCTAGCGTCCTGGAGCCTCCACCAAGCCTAAAACAAGAAGTGCCATGAGATAACATCTATGAGTCTCTAGAAAAGATTTCCTGGCTTTGGAGCCTGCCTACCTGATGCTTCCACCCATGCAATCAGGAAATTGATATATGGCTTTCTTTTGTTCTGTGGCTGTGAAGGTTCACCTTTTCCACAGCGGGGTGTGCCATTCAGGGCCACTGGAGTAAGTGTTCTTGGGCCATAGTTCTCATTGGCTTGGAATAACCATTTTCTTCTTTCCTTTGAAGCAGTCATTCTTTTAAAATTGACAGCAGCACTGAAGAGTTATAAAGCAAAGACCACAACTTTGTTTTTAAGTTGTATTTTATTACTTTGTGTGTTCCGTGTTTGTGGATGTGTGAGCACAGGTGTGCTGCACATGTCAAATGCATACACATACACACACACACACACACACACACATACACACACAAAATTAAAAAATGTAATAAAAAGAATAAAGACCAGGTCTCACTATATAGACTATTGTTACTATAGTGAAACTCGGGATCTGATTGCCTCCCAGGGCTGGAGTGACAAAGTTCACCATGTCCGGCTTGCTTCTCAGTCTTTCTTTCTTATTAGAATATGGAGGGGCTAGAGAGATGGTTCAGCGGTTAAGAGCACTGACTGTTCTTCCAGAGGACCCAGGTCCAATTCCCAGTACCCACATGGCAGCTCACAATGTCTACCTCCTGTTTCAGGAGATCCCACACCCTCACACAGACATACATTCAGGCAAAACACCAACACATAAAATACAAATAAATAAATAATTTTAAAAAAGAATATGGATTATTTTAGGGTATGGAGAGTCAATAGACCACCCTCAAATAGGACAGTAGAAGGCTACAATCTGCCTTTCCAAAACATATCTTTCTGATATATTTATTATATTAGTTATTTTGAGAAACTATAGACAAAGTAAGAGAAATTTATGCCTAAAAAGGAAATTTTCATTTTAAAGGTCTTTCTTCTTTGCACCAGAAAGAGAAGAACTGATGACTAGATACTTTTTAACAGAAAAGGCGTGCCTGCCCGCACCCCACCACATCTCCCCCCCACCCTCCATAAATGCTTATTAGTCTTTGAAATCTGGCAGGTAGACACTGGAAATGGTCCAGGGGAAAATCCAGGGAGCCTAGATGTCACCTTCAGTTCCAATCAGGATGCGCAGGACCCCAACATATCCATTCTGTCAAGATTTCCTCCTGCAGTGGGCCCAGTTTTCCAGCTCAATGAGGGGAGGGGGGCAGGATCAAAGGTCAGAAGGGTTACTGCTTTGGCTTTAGAGGAAAAACAGATGTGTGAGTGTGTGTGCATGTGTGTGTGAGTGTGTGTGAATATGTGTGTGAGTGTGTGTGCGTGTGTGTGAATATGTGTGTGCCTGTGTGTGTGTGTGTGTGTGTGTGTGTGTGTGTGTGTGTGTGTAGGGGGCTGGCAGGTGAGGATATACCATTGAGGAGGTGTGGACTGAGCCAGCTGGGCAAAGTTAGAGACAACACTCTTTCTTCTTTGGCCAGGTAGTTACAGGCTACAACTGTGCAAGCCCCAAGAGGGCTGGGGGATGGAGCTAACACTCGGTAACACTGTAACAGTCTCCTCTGGGCAGCCCCTGCCTTGCGGAAAAATGTGGCTCCAGGATGTGGGGCGGGTTGCTCCAAAGACCTCTGGGCTGTGAATAACAATGTCACAGTACATCTCTTTCCTTTCTGAAGGAACAAAATGTTGATAGTTTCACAAATTTGTATGTCCTCCTTTAACAGGGACCATGGTCATCTCTGTGTGGTACATTTCTGCTGTACTCGATGACACAGTGAGCACATGTACTTTAACCATGTTACATATCTGACTTGTATTCAGGTGCTTCTTTTCCTGGCTGTGGCTTCTGGATACATATTTAATTAAGTGCCCTCCAATCCTTTCTTCTTTATTTCACATAATGGAGTATTTAAGCCTGAAGTTTAAACACTTTCTTTGAGACACTTCTAGACATTTACACGGAGCATATGAAAATACACATATATTGCCATACTCTGTAGACCAGGCTGGCCTTGAACTCACAGAGACCCACCTGCCTCTGCCTCCCCAGTGCTGGGATTAAAGGTGTGTGCCACCACCACCTGGCTAAAAATTATAGTTTTAACTATCTTAATAGTTCTTCCTTTGGTTCAAAAACTGTGTAATATTTCACTCTACAAAACAAAATAAATGTTCTGGTGGGCTGAGAAGAGCTGAATCAGTTTCTAATGAGAAAGGCTGAAAAGAGCAAAAACCAAAAAACAACAAAAAGACTCAAGAATCAAATGGGTTACTTGGAAGTTACTTCTCTTGCCAGGTGGGATAGGACAATAGAAAAATAACCAACTGATTGACATTGGTTTCTTTCACGTTGCTTCTCTGTGTAAGATCCAAGGCAGAATGAACAGGTTATAGGTCTACTGAAAGTGTCCTGGTTAGGAGTTTGCCTCTTTGTCTAAGCTGGGTCCTGGAAGATCAGAGCAACTAGCTTGGTTTCACATTGGTGCTATGGAACTACAAGGAACTCCATTCTGAGTTTTAACCTAGTCAGCTGGGGCCCACCCAGTCGCCGACTCTGTGGGAGAACAATGGCCGCCTGTAACTTCTGTTGAAAATCCCCTAGTATTTAACACAGGACTGGACAGAGTAGGGGCTCAAGGGAATTTCATTGCCTTGAAATTCATGCCTTTTGAAGAAATTTGAGGTTTGTTTTTTTAAGGGTAATTATGCTGGTTTTGGCATATGTAATAAACGGGCACAAGAAGCATCTTTGTGTTAGAGCAAGAAGTAACAACAGAAGACCTTAGACTGGGTAATTTTGTTGTTACTGTTCTGTTTTGTTGTGGTTGGGTTGATGGCACCATAGTGCTTGTGTGAAAATCAGAGGATAATTTAGAGTCCATTCTCTCTCCTTCCATTGTATGCAACCTTGGGATTAAACTCAAGTCATCTGGCTTGGTGGTAAGCACCTGTACCCACTGAGCTGTCTCACTGGCTGGAACATTGCTCTTATTTATTTTTTATTTTTTAATAGGATCTCAGTTGTACCCCAGGATAGCCTTAAACTCAAGATCCTTCTCCTTCTACCTCTGAGTTCTGGAGCTATCTTCATGTCCAGCTTTAAATCGGGTAACCCAAAAAGCTATAGAAATTACCACTGGTAGGTGTGGAGACTAGGAAGTCGGGGATCAAGGTGCCAGCAGATTTGGTATCCAGTGAGAGCCAATTCCTTAGAAGAGGTGGGTTTTTTTATTATTTTTTTGAAGGCAGAATTTCATGTAGCCTAAGCTGCCCTCAAACTCCTGTTTAGACAAAGCTAACCCTGATTTTTTTTTTTTACTTTTTAAAAAATTGAATATTTCATAATATTTAACTATGCGAAGATGTGTTGCATTAGTTTAACTATGTAAAGATGTGTTACATTTGTTTAATTATGTGAAGATGTGTTGCTGTTTTAACTTGCCTGCCTAAGGCACCTGATTGGTCAAATAAAAAGCTGAACCACCAATAGCGAGGGAGGAGTATAGGCAGGACTTCTAGGCAAGGACAGCAAGTAGAAGGAGGAATCTAGGTCAAAAGAAAAAGAAATAAAGATAACAGAGAGAAGCCAGTGGCCAGCCAGCTAGCCAGCCACAGAAGAAGCAAGAAAATAGGACATGCGGAATGAAAGGCAAAATGCCCTGAGGCAAAGTGTAGATGAATAGAAACAGGTTAAATTTAGTTAAAAGAGATAGTAGGATAAGCCCAAGCTAAGGCCGAGCATTCATAATTAATAAGTCTCTGTATCTTTGTTTGAGAGCTGGTTGGCACCCCAAAGAAAATCGCAACTACAACTGAATTTTACTATTTGTGTGTGTGTGTGTGTGTGTGTGTGTGTGTGTGTGTACACTTGTACACAAGCAGGCAAGTGCTTGCCTTGGCACATGTATGTGTGGAGGTCAGAGGCCAATTTGAAGGAGTCGATTCTTTATTTCTTTGGTGGGCTCTCAGTGTTGAACTTTCAGCCTCAGGCCTGGGTGGCAAGTGCTTAGTTACTGGCTGAGCCTTTTTGTAGGCCCTGACCTCTGAACTCTTAATCCTCCTGCCTCCACCTCCAAAGGCTGGGTTAACAAGTGTGTGCCTCTTCACCCAGTTTAGACATTGGTTTTTATGTGTTCTCACGAGGTGCAAGGGACAAACACCCTCCCTCGAACCCCATTTATCCAGATCCTCCCTTCATGACCCAATCACCTCCCAACAGCCCTCACCATGGTATAGTGCTATAGTTAGACTCATGAGGTCCTGATCCCTAACACCATAAAAAACAGCCAACCAAAGCAATGAAAGGCACCACCTCTATTTTTCTTTTTTTGTTTTCTTTTTGAAACAGGGCCTTGCTCTGGACTCCAGGTTGGCCTAGCATTCTGGTGCTGAATTGGAGGGGTGTTGGGATGTTGATGTGGCCTATCATTCTTGGCAGGCACTACCTCTAACAGTATCACGTGGGGGAAATATGTAGTCTATAATACTTTTCTGTCTTATCTTTTGGTAATAAACAGAAGGAATTCTCTTTAAATGAGTGAAAGGTGTCTTGAGGATAAGGGCTCATTCCACACAGCCTCTGCCACCCTGGAGGTCCTGGATCTGGACAGAGGATAGCAAGGCTCAGGAATAATGATTCACTTGAATGTAGAGGAGAAGCCATCTCTGCCCAGGGGTGAAGGAAAGGTTGACTCTGATGCTCCAGCCAGCGATGAAAGAAACAGTCAATGGAGAAGCAGCCTATTATCTGGATTCAGCCCCCTCCAAACAATGCTTTTGTTGACACATTCTCTGCTCCTGTTCCAAGGGGGAGGGGACAGCAGTTGGCTGATTCTATGAAGTCTTGTGGCCTGGAGTCCAGAGGATCTGGGGGAGGTCATCTTATCAGAAAGTTATCCCAGCAAGGCCCTGACCCAACTTGCAACAGTCTATTCCTAGTCTCTACTTTTGAACTCATAAATGCAGCTCCAGATAATATCCTGTGCTCCCTCGGAAAAGTTCCTTCAAGTTCATGCAAATGCCTGGGCCGCTCCAGGCTGCTAAAGCAGAATTCCAGGGTGAAGCCCAGGAAGCTGTGTTTTAACAAGTTCTGTTGGGGGGGATAGTTAGGTATGCTAAGGTTTGGTGTGTGCGTGTGCGTGTGCGTGTGCGTGTGCGTGTGCGTGTGCGTGTGCGAAGGAGGGAGAGAAAGAAACCCCTGCAGCTGCTAACGCCACTGGGTCGTCTTCCTAGGGTTTCCCTCAGCAGGCCCTGGGATTTGTTTTCTCTTCACTGTGAATCCTGTTCATTTCCTGCTGCTCCGTGTTGAGAAAGGATGGGGAGCCCGGAGGAAAGCAGAAGGGAAGGGGGAAGGGTCAGCCAAGGCAGTAGCGTTTTCTGGAATGGAAAGGCAAAAGCTTCTTGACAATGTCCCTTTGTCGAGTTGTGTTGATGGAACTGCAAGTCATTAGCAGCTAAGGAGTCTGACCCGGTCATTCTTTAGGGCCAGATCGCCCTCTGCTGCCCACCAGGAAATGGCACTCGAGGACGCCAAGGAAAAGAGGGAGAGTTGAGGCAGCAGTGGGCGAGAAAAGGACGACGTGAAGAAGACCAAAAGGTCATCAGGTCACCACTCAGGCTGTACCAAAATCATGTTAAAATCTTGTTTGCTGGAAGAAGCCTTAGCCAGTGCAGGTGGGTGTTTCCAGGACACATCCAGCAAACAGCGGGGTTCTGCCAAGAGCCCCACTGTTCCCATGATTCCAAGCTCCACACTTGATTTGATTCTGCAGCCATGTTCCCCTTTAGCTCGCCCTTACCTCACCTTGAACAGACAGGGTGTCTAATAAAATAGGAAGAGGGGGAAAAGTGATTGTTGGTTAAACTCCAAATGTTGGTTAAAGCGGCGCTGCTGGTGGCTGGCACCGCCTTCGAGGCTAGCGGGAGGGGTGTGCTGGTTGGCTGAAGAATCACGAGCCATGGTTACCTTTCTAGAGCTTTATTGAGAGAGAGAGAGAGAGAGAGAGAGAGAGAGAGAGAGAGAGAGAGAGAGAAGGAAAGAGAGAGAGAGAAGGAAAGAGAGAGAGAGACAGAGACACACAGAGAGAGAGAGACAGAGAGACCGTGCAGGGGGAAGAGAGAAGGGGGAAGAGAGGAAGGGGGACAGAGAGGGCCTGTCCGCTTTTTAGGCTGGCCTGTGTCCCAGGATTATGACGTAATTAAGGACAAAACACTTACAGTGATGAAATTTTTTGGTGTGCAATCATTTATAGGCAATTAGTAGAGTCTGCTTTTCTCTCCCAAATCTTCCTTTCTCAGCCTCTTTGTACCCCCCCCCCCCCTCAGCACCGTGTCTTTCAACCTTTCTTCTGACAGGGAACTCTTGCCCCACAGCTGTGGAGTCAGCCCTTCTTTCCAGCTTTATTGCCCCACTTTATTGCTGTTGGGAACCAGAGTTCATGTAGGTCGTTAGTGGAAGGGGCAAAGATTTCTTCCCAGAATAAAAGCTCAAGCTAGCAGTCACTCCTGCCAGCCCCTGGCAGTGACCCATTTTCCCCTGCCTCTTACCTTTGCCCCCTCCAGCTCCAACTAGAGTGGACCCCCAGAGGATCTTAGCTCCAACCCCAGGCTTCTGCAGGATCTCTGCAGCTGATCCGGGTTGGGTCTGGGACATGATTTAAACTGTTGCAAAAGGTTTGGGGTGAAATCCAGGCAGGAATATGGGAGGTGGACTGGGTGGAGGTGAAGGTTCAGGTTGGGAGGAGGTAAGGGCGCCAGCCAAATTCTGCAGAATGTTCTGATGTCATGAAACACTCAGGCTAAGGCCAAGAAGAAGAAGAAGGAGGAGGAGGAGGAGGAGGAGGAGGAGGAGGAGGAGGAGGAGGAGGGGAAGGAGGAGGAGAAGGAGAAGGAGAAGGAGATGGAGGAGGAGGAGGAGGAGGAGGAGGAGGAGGAGGGAGGAGGAGGAGGAGGAGGAGGAGGAGGCTGAGCAAGGCAAAGGAGCAAGCCAGTAAGCTGAAACCCTCCATGGCCTCTGTATCAGCTCCTGCCTCCAGGTTCCTGCCCTGTTTGAGTACCTGTCCTGACTTCCTTCAGTAATAGACTACATTGTGGAGGTGTAAGCCAAATAAACCCTTTCCTCCCCAGCTTGCTATGGTCGTGTTGTTTCACTGAAGCAAGGAAAACCCTGACTAGAACAATGAGACAATATATTGTAATCCAGGCTGGCTTCAAACTCACTGTGCAGCCAAAACTGTCCTTGAGCTTGCCTCTACCTGAGTGCTGAAACTACGTGGTACACCAAGACTAGTTTGTGTTGCTAGGTATAACATGGGGCCTCATGCATGCCAGGCACCCATTACATCTCCAGCCTTTGAAGAGTCTCTTGACTTCCTTCCATGTTGCCTCTCAGCCAGTCCTATATGAAGACCTTCAGGCATCTCACTCTGGTGAATTGAGGAATTGATGATGGCTGGCTGCCCAATTTCATCTTTTTTCTTTTCTTTCCTTTTTCCCTTCTTTCTTCCTTCCTTCCTTCCTTCCTTCCTTCCTTTCTTTTTCTCTCTTTCTTCCCTTTTCTTTTCTTTTTTAAGAAAAAGTCTCACTATATAGCCCTAGTTGGCATGGAATTTGCTATGCAGACCAGGCTGGCCCAGAACCAACAGAGATCCGCATGCACCACCATACCCACTGGACCTTAAACCCTCACTTTTCACAGACATCAGTCATTAAGGTATCTAGCCTAGGCTACACACCAATGAAAAATAACATTAAGTAAGATAGCATATAATTTAAAGGTGTGTTTTAAATGTTTATTTATGAGTCATAATAATTGAAATTTCCATTTAAACCATGATTAGTTGCTGCTTCTTCTAAGGGAGGTGACATCATGCACATTGGCGGGGAAGTTCTGTTGGTTCCTGTTGCATTCAGAGGTTATTGAGGGTTTGAAGAGATGGCTCAGTGGTTAAGAGCACTGGCTACTCTTCCAGAGGATTCTGATTCAATTCCCAGCACCCACACGATAGCTCACAACTGTCTGTAACTCCAGTTCTAGGGGATCTGACATCTTCACACAAACATACATGTAGGAAAAACACCAATGCACATGAAATAAAAATAAATAAATCATTAAAAAAGAAAAGGCTACTGGGGAAGAAGAAAGGGAAAGAGAAAGAGAGACAAGAGGCTCCTAGGGGTTGGGTGAAGGGAAAATGCTGGCTGGCTCGCAGTGGACAGTTGCGAGGCTGGCCCTACAGGGAAGGAAGCTGGACCCTGATTTAACTCAGGGTACAGAGGTCAGTTGTTTTGTGTACAGAGGTGGCGAAAAGGAGTTTCTGGAGAGGACAAAGAAATAAGCACTGGAGAACTCAATAAACCAGGAGGAAAGAAAAATGGCCAAATACCCTCTGAGAGGTGACCTTGTGTTTCTGCAATGTAAACTTCTGTCCCCTTGGGTCTTTGTACACTAATGCCTTTGGTTAACCATGAAGAAAACAAACACTCCTATACTTGCTGAGCATTACACAGTATTTCTTAGTACTTTACATATACACATTTTATTTATTGTTTGTTTTGGTGAGTTAGGATCTCTTGTAACTCAGACTGGCCTCCAACTCTTTATGTAGCCAAGGCTGGCCTTGAACTCCTGATCCTCCTGAGTTCAGGAATTACAGACCTGTGCCACTGTGACAGTCTCTCTTATTTGTGTGTGTGTGTGTGTGTGTGTGTGTGTGTGTGTGTGTGCGCGCGCGCATATTTGTATTGGATCCAGAGTGGACCTTAGGTGGTGGTTCTTCAATACTGTCCACCTCTGTTGTTTTGTTTTTCTTTTATATTTATTTTATTTCATATGTATGAGTAGTTTGCCTGTATGCATGCATGCATGCACACCATGTGCATGCCTGGTGCCTGCAGATGTCAGAAGAAGGCATCAGATCCCCTGGGTCTGGAGTTAAGGATGGTTGTGAGCCACCATTTGGATACTGGGAACTGAATTTGGGACTCCTGCAAGAGCAGTGAGTGCTCTTAACCCCTGAGCTGCCTCTCCAGCCCCCAATCCTGGTTTTTTGTTGTTGTTTGATTTTTTTTTTTTTTTGCGGGGGTGTTGGGGGACACACAGAATCTTTCACTGGCCAGTGATCACTATTATGGTTAGGCTGCCTGGCTGTGTAGGGAATACCAGGGATCTGCCTGTCTCCATCTCCCATGCACTGGAATGACAGCTGTGTGTCATCGTGATTTTCTTTTATATGGGGTCTAAGGATTCAACTCATGTCATCGTGCTTACAGGCAGACAGTTTGCTGATTGAGACATCTCTTCTTATTTTTTGTTGAAGGGGAGCTCTAACTCAGGGTTATACTAGTGAGCAAGTGCTATGCCACAAAGCTAACCTGCAGCTCTAATATATACGGATCCACACATGCATGCATATATACACTTCTTTTTTTGGATTAAAACCATCTATTTTATTTTAGCTAGGTGTGGTGGTTCATGCCTTTAATTCAATCACTCAGGAGGCAGAGGCAGGCCTGGTCTACATAATGAGTTCCAGTCTAGTCAGAGCTACATAGGGAGATTTTTGCCTCAAACATTCCCAGAACAATATTTTATTTTATGTGTATGACTTTTTTTTTTTGCCTGCATGTATGTATGTGTATTACATGTGTGCCTAGTACATCTCTGCAGAGATGTAGAAGAAGGAGGTGGATCACCTGGAACTGGAATTACAGATGACTACAAGCTGGGAGCTGAGAACCAAACCTGTAAGAACAGGAAGTGCTCTTGACAGCCAAACCACCTTTCCAATCCAGCTTCCCGAAATATTACTATGATCCCTCCCCCCCCCTCTATTTCTTTCTCTCTCTCTTTCTTTGAGACAGTTCTCTACATAGCCCTGACTGTCCTGGGACTCACTATGAGATCAGGCTAGACTCACAGAACTCTGCCTCCCTCTGCCTCCTGAGTGCTAGAATTAAAAAAGGCATGTGCCATAATGCCTGGCTTTACTATTATTTACAATAGTTCAAAAATTACGGATTAGGAAGGACCTGACTACCTTTCTCTCTTTCTCCCCTTCTTTCTTTCTTTTTTGAGACAGGGTTTTGCTATTACTGATGTAAAAACCACAGCTCTCATCTTTTGTTGTTGTTTGTTTGTTTGTTTTTTTAAGACAAGGTTTCTCTGTGTAGCTGTACTGGAACTCACTCTTTAGACCAGGCTGGCCTTGAACTCAGAGATCTGCCTGTCTCTGCCTCCCAAGTGCTGGGATTTAAGACATGAACCACTATACCCGGCCACAGCTCTCATCTTAAAGCGAATAAGAGATAGTTTTTATTCTAGAGCCTTTTTGAGTGGCCATAGTCTGGGAACATAGATTTAGGTTATCCCAAATTCCATGTTCCAGCATGGAAGCAGTTTCATGACATGTTTATGGTTTTACAGAACAAAGAAAGCCATAAATCAAGGCAAGTTTAAAATATATTGGTGGGTACACCAGAAAGGTAGGTACAGAGAGATAGGGGAAGCTTTTCTATAGGCTCCAGATCTTCTATGAGCTTTTGGGTTGGTGGAAGCTAGTGGTCTGCTAAGTTAGTAGATGCTGAAGGTTTTTATCACTTAGTCACTAGATGTTAGTGCTGACACAGAGGAGGGGAAGGAATGGCTACAACCAGCCCAAGATAATAACGAGCCTTTGGACCTGCACCGTTCCAAGCCTTCCATAGTACTAAAATTCTAATCAGCCAGTCAGTCTCATAGCCAAACTCAGTTTCTTTCTGGGAGTTTTTGTTCACACTCTGTAACCCTGGCTGACCTGGAACTCACTTATGTAGACCAGGGTGGTCTAGAACTCACAGAGATCTATCTGCCTCTGACAGGAGCTGGCAACTCTTTATTGATCATGTTTAAAAATTAACAGGAGGCTGCGCATGTGGCTCAGTGTTGTAGTATTTGCTCAGCTTGTGCAAGATCTTGGATTTGCTGCCCAGTATAACCAGAAAAAGAAAAAGGAAAGATAAAATGAACAAGAGTTGTAGTAGGAGGGACTGTTTCCTAGGACTAATTTTTGTTTTATTGTTTTCTGTTTTCCTCTTCTTTCTTTCTTCCTTTCCTTCTTTATTTCTTTCTTTCTTTTTTTTCTTTTTCTTTTTTTTTTTTTTGTTCTGAACTAAACAATCGTATAAAACCAAAAATGATCACCACCACACGTGCTGCAAGATGGGAAGAGATTCTCGAGCAGAGGTGGTGGTAGATGTAGGGCGCAATGCTGAGGTGAGACTGAGCCTCCTGGTAAATTGTTTTAGGTAAATACTCTACTATTGAGCTATGGCTCGACTCTAATTAACTTTAAAAAAAATCTCATTTAAAAAATTAAAATAAGGGCTACAGAAATGACTCAGCAGGTAAGAACATTCACTGCTGCTCTGAGGATCTGAGATTTCTGTTCCCAACACCCACATAGTGACTCACAACCTGCTACAACTCCAGTCCTGGGGGACCCAATGCCTTCTTTTACCTCCAAGGGCACCACAAGCACATAGTGCATATATGCACACACACACACACACACACACACACACACACACACACACCACTTATACACATAAAATAAAGAATAAGTAAAAACAAAAATAGGACCCGTGAGAGGGCTTATTGGGTTGCAAAGTTCCAGTTGACCTGCTCCTGACCTGAGTTCAATCCTCAGGTCCCATAGGATAAAAGGACAGAACCAGCTCCTGCAGAACTAGCTGACCTAAATACACAGGCAGGGTCATAGTATGTGAATTCCCTCTACACTTGCCTGTACGTACACAAAATTTAAAATAAAAAATTTCAATAGGGCCTGGAGAGACACACAGTGGTTAAAAGCACTGGCTGCTCTTCCAATCTTAGTACTTAGTGCAGCTCTATCTCAAAATAAAAGTAAAGAGGGACGTAACTGATGGTAGAGTGCTTGCCTAGTGTGTGTGAGGTCCTGTGTTATATCATTAGAACCAACCAACCAACCAACCAACCAGCCAACCAACAAACAAAAGCAACCGCCAGGCGGTGGTGACACATGCCTGTAATCCCAGCACTCGGGAGACAGAGGCAGGTGGATCTCTGTGAGTTCAAGGCCAGCCTGGGCTACAGAGCTAGTCCAGGACAGGCTCCAAAGCTACAGAGAAACCCTGTCTGGAAAACCCAAAAACAAACAAACAAACAAAAAACCCAAACAACAACACCAAAACCCAAAAAACAAAAAACAAAAACAACCGAAGAGCCTTTGCTTGTGTGGGCCACATCTGGCTCTTCATACACATTGGATGTGCTATGTGTTAGGGGAATCCTTTAAGAACTGGGGAGCAATCAGGGATGATAACACTGGGCAGGGGGCTCTGTCATATGTTTTCTGATTTTGCTCTGGAACATCTTTTAATGGTGCCATTCTTGTTTCATGAATCAAGAAAACAGGCATAGTAAAATTAAGTCTTTACTCCGTATCATGAAGCTATATCAGAATTTAAACACAAGTTGGCATGACTTTTCCACCCATATGCTGAGTCACTGTGTACACGGGCTTTCAGAAGAAGTAAGACATGGCCAGTGAAGTCATCAATTAAACTGCACCTTAATACAAATTGTTAAAGGCCTTGGGTCTCTTTAACTTAGAGAAACAGAAGTGTTGTGGCTCTTTTCAAATATATTTAATGTTTCTCGTAGAGAAGATAGGTCTTGAGGGCTCAATCAGGGCAAAATTGTCTTTCTCTGCTCTATGTGAGGCTCATCAAAATGTCTGCAATGAAATGGGGGCTGAGGAGATGGCTCAGTAAAGTGGTCCTTGGCATACACCTAAAATGCTGGGGAGAGCAGCGTGTAATCCTGGTGGTGGGTGCTGGACTCAGATAATCTCTGGAGCTTCCTCATCAGCCAGTTTAGCCAAATTGTCAACCCCCAGCTCTCAGTGAGAGAGCCTGCTTTCAGAAACAAAGAGGGTAATGGGCGAGGGATGGCTCAGCAGTCCAGAGTACTTGCTACTCTTCCAGAGGACGAGGGTTCGGTCTTCAGCACTGAACAGGAGGTTCACAAACATCTGTAAACTCCAGTTTCAATGGAATCTAATGCCCCTTTCTGGTCATTGTGAGTACCACACACATATGAAACACATTTAGAGTTCTACACATATACATGAAATAAACCTTTTTTTTGGGGGGGGGGGTTTCGAGACAAGGTTTCTCTGTAGCTTTGGAGCCTGTCCTGGACTAGCTCTGTAGATCAGGCTGGCCTCGAACTCACAGAGATCCACCTGCCTCTGCCTCCCGAGTGCTGGGATTACAGGCATGCACCACCACCGCCTTGGTGAAATAAATCTTAAAAAACAAAATCAACCAGTCAATTAAAAACAACAAAAACAAACTGGGCATGTACATCTTTAATTCAACTCTTGGGAGGCAGAATCAGGTAGATCCCTGTGTGTTTGAGGTCAGCCTGGTCTACATATCAAGTTCCTGGACAGCCAGGGCTACATAGTGACACCCTCTCTCAAAACAAACAACAAAAAAGGACAAACAAAAGCAAAAACAAACAAACAAACAAAAAACCCACAAAGAACCCACCAAGGTGGACAGCTCTTAAAGAAGGACACCTGAAGTTGACTTCTTAACCCTCTATAAGAAAACACACACACACACACACACACACACACACACACACACACACACACACACACACACAAATAAAAAAAATAATTTTTTTCTAATTGCTAAGAAAAAGTATTGGTGTGCTGGTGATACCTAAGCTTGCAATCAGAGCTATTCCTGTTGGCATTCTGGCTCACCCCTTGGGGACCCGCCCTGCGTCCTGATGTAAAGCCCCCTTTAAAAGGAAACCCTCACTTCTTCCTCTTTCCCTCTCTCATCTCCACAAGGTTGCACACACCTCCACTTTCTTTTCTCTCCTTCCCTCTCTCTCTTTTCTCATTCCCTCCATTCCCTCTTCCCTCCCCCCAAAATCAACTTTCCACGTGGACATGAGTCTACAGGGCGTGAGTGACTTCCCACGGCTCCACGCCGCTGTCTGCATGGCATGTCTCCCCCAGCCCCTGGAGCACGTTGGCCCAACCTGCCAAGGCCTCTCGCTGGCCATATCATTACAATTCCTTTATGTAACTGTTTGGATACTTAGGTGTTTACGTTTTCATACAAATGTTAGCTACAAACACATTGAAAAATAAATAGCTCCCCTGCTTCTACTTACTCTACCCACATAGCCTCCTCAGGTAGTCACGGTGGCTACTGCTCCACAGCTATCCCACTGCAACTGGCTTATCCATGGGCACAGAGACTTGGGCGTGAACCTCCAGCATGGTTTTCTCTGTCATAGACAAGAGCTTGGGAAGACTTAAATGTATATCAGCAATGAACAGATAGATAAAGTGAGGCACATCAGCCCTAGGAAACAAAAGTTGTAGTTTACAGAGCAACAGATTGTGTGAAAGAAGCCAGGAAAAGAAGTTCATGCCATGTACTATTTCATCTCAGTAAAATGCTAAGACTATGTAAATGAATCTCTGTTAACAGAAAATAGGTGCTTGACCACAGAAAGCATGGAAGGGTGAAGGAATGGTGGATGGTTTGCAGAGGAGCATGGGAAAATTTAAGAGTGGAGGAGTGATGCCTTTTTCATTTGGTTAAGGTTACGGTGTCAGAGGTATACACACATCTATATACCAACACCCAGCAACTTGTACTCTTTAAATATTAAATAAATGGGATGTCAATGAAACCGTAATGAAATTAAAATTAAAGGGAAAAAAATATAGGTAATTACTTCTGAAATTAGGACTGTACAAGGGATGACAGAATCATTTTGTGCCATTTAAACTATATATACTATATATATTTCTTGGATTTTTTCTTTATTTTGAAATATTTGTTTTATTATTTATTTGTGTGCTTGCGTCTGTATCTGTGTATGTGTGCTCGTGCGTGTGGATGCTCAAGGAAGCCAGAAGAGGGTGCTGGATACTCTGTAGCCATAGGTAATTGTTAGCCACCAGATATGGGTGCTGGGATCTAAACTTAGGTCCTCTGCAAAAGCAGCAAGTACACTGGGCAGTGGTGGCGCACGCCTTTAATCCCAGCATTTGGGAGGCAGAGGCAGGTGGATCTCTGAGTTTGAGTCCAGCCTGGGCTACAGAATGAGTTCCAGGCCAGCCAGGGCCAGTGAGAACTACACAAATAAACCCCATGGGGTGGGGGGGGGGGAGAGAGAGAGAGAGACAGAGAGACAGAGAGACAGAGAGACAGAGAAGGCAAGAAGTACCCTTCACTGCTATACCATCTCTCAGTCCTTATAGACTGATCTGAACTTTTGATCTTCCTAGCTCAGCCTTAAAGTGCTGGTATTAACTGAGCATAGGCTTAACATTTTTTTATGACAAAATTAAAATATTAAAAGAAACCATAAACCTATTCACAAAGCAAGAGAATTTTATCGTTGTCCGTTGAGCTTAAGCAGCTATGGATTTGGGAAAATGTTCCCAGTGGGTTCCGTGGAGAACAGAGAAGGCTGTTGTAGAATGGAATGTTCAGAGGTGTCCTAATTACTGAGAGCTGCAAAGACTGAGCTGCACACTTCAAAGGTTCTCTTATTTTCCTATTTCCCTGGGGTCAAAGTCTTTGGGACCCAGTAATACTCCCAGAATAGCCTTCTGTCTTTCTGGGATTAAAGTAGACGTCATTACATTAAGAAATCTGGTCACAGGGCTTGATCAATGGCTCTGAGGTTAAGAGCACAGGCTGCTTTTGCAGAGGACCTTGGGTTTGATTCCCAGCACCCATATGGCAGCTCACAAACATCTGTAATTCCAGTTCCAGGGAATCTGATGCCCTCTTCCAGTCTCTGAAGGTACGAGGCACACCGGTGGTGCACAGATGCAGGCAAACTACCCATGCATATAAACATAAATAAATTATCTTTTTAAAAAATATGCTCATGTTCACTTGGTCTTTACAGGGTTGCTTATTATTCAAACTCAGGTCTCTTGCTTACAGCGTTAAGTGTTCTTACCCATGGAGCCATCTCCTCTGAATTTTATTTATTATTTAATTTATTCATTCATTCATCCATTTATTTATTTATAGTGTAGTGGGGGAGGGGACGGGACAACTTTTGGGAGTCTGCTCTCTTCTACAATATAAGTCTCAGGAATGGAACTCAAGTCCTAGGTTTGTTAGCAAGCACCCTACCTACTGAGTCATCTTACAGAATTTTTTTTTTAAGATTTATTTGTTATTATTATGTAAACAGAAGAGGGCACCAGATCTCATTACAGATGGTTGTGAGCACCATGTGGTTGCTGGGAATTGAACTCAGGACCTCTGGAAGAGCAGACGGTGCTCTTAACCTCTGAGCCACCTCACCAGCCCACAGAATTTTAATCTACATTTTACACATAAAGAAATCTGTCAAGACTAAAAGAAATTTGGAGGGTGGTGCGATAAGATAAAAAGGTAGATTATTGAATCTACTTTTATAAAGGTACTACTTGTTTAAATATTTTACATGAGATTGGATTTTTGTATATTGTATTCAATTTTGGATTGGACTCAACAAAATAGGATAAACAGTGAAATTTTTTGTCTGAATTGTCAAGTGTCAATGGACTGGACATTGTTAATGTAATTCTTGACTTTATATAGTGTATATATTTATTGGATATACTTTTTCTTATAGTTATAAGCTTCTTTAATTATTTTAGACAAAAGGGGGAAATGCGGTAATATTGTGTCCCCCAATATATTATGTACCCTAATAAACTTATCTGGGGTTAGAGAACAGAACAGCCACTAGATAGACATAGAAGCCAGAAAATGGTGGCACACATGCCTTTAATCCTAGGATTCTGGAGGCAGAGATCCATCTTGATCTCTGGGAGTTCAAGGCCACATTGGAAACAGCCAGGCATGGTGATACATACCTTCAATCCCAGCACTTGAGATCTCATGCCTTGCTTGGGAAAGACATATGCCTTTAACCCAAAGAAGTGATGGCAGGGAACCGAAAGGTATATAAGGCCCAAGGACCAGGAACTAGAGGCTTTTTAAGCTTTTAGTCTTTTAGCAGTAGTTCAGCTGAGATCCATTTGGATGAGGACACAGAAGTTTTCAGTCTGAGGATTCATGGGAACAGGATCGGCTGAGAAGTTGGTGAGGTGAGGAAGCTGTGGTTTGTTCTGCTTCTCTGCTCTTTCAGCATTCACCCCAATACCTGGCTCCAGGTTTGTTTTTATTAGTAAGACCTTTTAAGATGAATGTTACAGTGGTGGCACACTTTAATCCCAGCATTTGAGAGGCAGAGGCAGAGGCAGGTGGATCTCGGTGAGTTTGAGGCCAGCCTGGTCTACAGAGTGAGTTCCAGGACAGCCAGGGCAGCTACACAGAGAAACCCTGTCTTGAAAAACAACAAAAACGAGAGAGAGAGAGAGAGAGAGAGAGAGAGAGAGAGAGAGAGAGAGAGAGAAGTTAAATATTTTATCTTAGGTTATTGAACTGAAAAAATGGTAATGTTGAGGATCAAACCCAAGTGTTTGCACATGCTAGGCCAACATTCTACCACTAAGCTATCTCTCTCTCTCTCTCTCTCTCTCTGGTTTTTGAGACAGGGTTTCTCTGTATAGCCCTGGCTGTCCTGGAACTCGTTCTGCAGACCAGGCTAGCCTTGAACTCACAGAGATCCACTTGCCTCTGCCTCCCAGTGCTGGGGTTAAAGGCGGGCAACACTACTGCCCAGCAAGCTGCACCTCTTATTCTAGAGCCAAGATGTTAAAGTAGGTTCTTCCTGAAGCAGTGTACTTTGGTCATCATGAAACAGCTCTCTGGTATTCTGGATCGAAAAGAGAGGCCCTATTCTCCAGGTCTCATGATGTGGGAAGCACACCGGAAGAGAGACACACTGGCCTACCATGTGATAAGCACTATAGTGAAGGTGTGTATATGGACTATGAAAAGACCAAGGAAGGCCCCTGGTCCCCTGGAAATAGGGAAAGTGTTAGCTGAGCTGTGCCTTGAAGCCTAGATGAGATCTGCTTCATGGGAGTTAAGTGGCAGCAAGGAATTCCATGCCCAGTAGGCATAGGGGATGAACCCTGAAAGCCCATCGATCTGAGGGAAAATGAACAGCATGGAGAAAGAATAGAGCATACATTGGCACATGAGGATGGAATCAGTTTAAGAGATTAGGTTAGCCCTTCCAGATGTCCCTCAAAATTAGTTTCCCCAGGACTGTGCAGGTCTCCAATGAAAAGTGGAATCGCTGGGAAAGGCTGGATTGTCATAGTCCTCTCTCCTTGCTTATCCAGGTGATGCTCCTGCAAGGTTAAGTGGTATGGTCCAGGGGTGGAGGGCTTGCTGTGAGAGGCCCTGTTTCGATTTTTATGAAAAATGTTACTAGAGATTCCTCGTGTGCAAATACATACTTTTATATTGTTGAGAGTTCAATTGCTGAGTCATAGGGCAGATAGTTGCTTAGTTGTATTAGGAAGGGGGAAGAGGGAGTGAGGGAATGAGGGAGAGAGAGAGAGAGAGAGAGAGAGAGAGAGAGAGAGAGCGAGCTAAATCTAGTATATCCTATTCCAAAGCTTCCTGAATGTAACCCTGTCAAACATCTTTCCAGAACCATGATTATAAGTGATTTCATTTATAATTTAACCCTGCCCAACCGTGTTTAGTCACTGACACACCTCTGTATTTGTCAGGGCCTGCCAAGTCACATTTAGGTGGGGTTTTATTTTTAAACCACCTCCTAACGCTTTATGTACTTTCTTCACATTTTATATACATGGAATTGCACACACTGAGATTATACTTAGAATATTATCTCCTTGTATAAAATGGGGAGTGATCTGAATATGTGTTAACAAATTATAAACAGTGCACTTAGAGTTTATACTAGTACATATATACTTCTGTTTTATATGCCCACAAAAGTTGTACATATGATAGACGGGAGAGGACACTGAATTTGAGCTTGACTTTTTTTTTTTTTAAGTACTGAGGATTGAATTCGGGCCCTGCGCAGGCTAGGCCAGTACTCCATCACCAGCTGCATCTCTAGCTCTGAGCTTAACTTTGGACTAGCACTGTAAACTTCTACGACATTTGTTCAGTCTTTTGCTCATTTGCAAATGAGGAGACAATGGATGCTTTCTAACTGCAGGACTATCTGAGGATCAGATGAGTTCCCTCACCCAGCAAGTCTTGCCCATGCATCTTTCTTTTTCAGCTAATGAGCTATCCACATGAACTCCATAAATCTGCATGATGCAATGCTGAGCCTCTGTATGTCCCTGCCAATGAGCCCCAAACTCCTCCCCCTGTTGACACGCTTCTGAATTCTGTGAAGAACATGGATCAGAGATTGAGTTGAATAAGAATCAAGAGAAAGGGCAAAGGGCAGAAGGAAATGGAGAGTAGCATGTGTTTTTTTGTAAACTACAAAATGTACTGTTGGCTAAAATGGAAGAAAATAGTAGACAGGGTTGTGTGTCTGTGTGTGTGCATGTGCACATGTGCATGCTGAGGGTGAGACCCAGAGCTTCACACATGCTAGGGAAGTGTACTACCATTGAACTGTATCTGTAGCCTCACAAATGACAATTTATACACTCTGCGAGTGTGACTTAAAAAAAAAAAAGAAAAAATTGAATTTGAAGTTGGAGATCAATATATCCATTTTGTGTTAAACAATAAAAACACCCTCATGTATACTGACATTTGCACACACACACACAAAAAAAGATCTGAAAGACAATGATGGCTATCAGGGGCTATCCTAGGCAAGTGTCTGGAATGGACAGTTTCACTTTTCTTTCTCTCCATCTCCTTCTTTTCTTTTCTTTTCTTTTCTTTTCTTTTCTTTTCTTTTCTTTTCTTTTCTTTTCTTTTCTTTTCTTTCTTTCTCCTCCTCCTCCTCCTCCTCCTCCTCCTCCTCCTCCTCCTTCTTCTTCCTTATCTGGAGACAAGGTAGCTCAGGTTGACTTTGATTCAATGTGTAGTAAAGAATAACCTTGAGGGGCTGGAGAGATGGCTCTGAGGTTAAGAGCACTTACTGCTCTTCCAAGGACCTGAGTTCAGTTCCCAGCACCCACATGGTGGCTCCCAACTGTCTCTAACTCATTTATACCCTCATACAGACATAAATGCTTTACAAAAAAAAGAATAACCTTGAATTTCAAAAAAATGTATTATTATTCTTTTCTCATATATTATATCCTAACTCGTTTCCCCTCCCTCCGCTCCTCCCAGTCCCTTCCCATCATCTCTCCTCTCCCCCAGCTCTCCTCCTCCATTTCCTTTCAGAAAAGAGCCTCCCGGGGATATCAACCAAACATGGCATAACAAGTTACAATGAGGCACCTCCCCTTGTATCAGGGCTGGACTAGGCCACCCAGTAGGAGGAAAAGGGTCCCAAGAATGGGGGAAAGAATCAGAGACACCCCCACTCCCACTGTTAGGAGTCCTACAAGAACATCAAGCTACACAATCACGTACAGAGGACCTAGCTCAGATCCATACAGGGCACCTGATTGCCTCTTCAGTCTCTGTGAGCCCCTATGAGCCCTGCTTAGTTGATTCTCTGGGCTGTGTTCTCCTGGTGTCCTCAACCCTTCTGGCTCCTACAATCCTCCCTCCCCCTCTTCTGAGGAATTCCCTGGACTCCATCTAAAGTTGGGCTGTGAGTCTCTGCATCTGCTTCTATCTGTTGCTGGATGAAGCCTCTCTGTTGAACTTCTGATTCTCTTGTCCCTACCTTACCTCCTGAGTGCTAGATTTTTGTTTGGTTTTTCAAGACAGGGTCTCTCTGTGTAGCCCTGGCTGTCCTGGAACTCACTCTGTAGACCAGGCTGTTCTTGAACTCACAGAGCCTGCCTCTGTCTCCCAAATGCTGGGGTTAAAGGCGTGCAAACCACCACCTGGTTTAGGATTGTGAAGTGTGTGCTACCACACCGACCCTGTTTATGCAGTTGTGGCGCTTGAACCAAGGGCTTTGTTCACACTAGACACTCTACCAACTGGGCCACTTCTCCGTCTCCGAAGACTTCATTGTTTACATGCTCCTGTGTGGCTTAAAACTGCCTGTGATCACTTATTACTATTACCTTCAAAAATGAAATATGAAGGGCTGGAGAGTTGGCTCTGTGGTTAAGAGCACTTATTGCTCTTGCAGAGAAGCCAGGCTTAGTTCCCAGCTCCCACATGGCAGCCCAGGACCACCTGTGACTCCAGTTCCAGGGGATCCAACACCCTCTTTTGTCCTTGGCAGGCACTGCACACGTGTTGCATCTGCATACACTCAGGCAGACACACACACACACACACACACACACACACAAACACACACACACACCAAATAAGTGATCTCTCCCCTCTTCTCTCCTTCTCTCTCTCTCTCTCTCTCTCTCTCTTCTCTCTTTCTCTTTAAGGGAAATATGCCCAGGTCGGGAATAGCTAGGTAGGCATGCATGGCTCAGTTCCCGTGTCAGTGTCCTTAACCCTTGGCTCCTCTCTGCAAGGACACTCTCAGTCCCAGGAGGATGTTGACCATCTGTCCTTCTTTCCACGTGCTGTTCTGCAGTCCACATCAGCTGCCTAAGCAGCAGGTTCCCAGTGGCTGCTCAGCTGGAACTGCTGCTTCAGACAAACAGGAAGGACTCACAATACCTCACTGGCCTCACTGCAGAAAAAAAAAAGAAAGAAAAAAATTAAACCTCAAAATGTTGAGGGAAATGTCATGCTATCAACACCCCAGGCCTCTTCTTGGATCCGGCAAGAAGCTGGACTTGGGATGTTCTGAAGGACCCTTGTCTGTGTATGCTACAGGCTGCTCCCTGGCAACTTGCCTCTTACTTGGTTCATGTCCCAGCTTTGTCAGCTAAGTTCTGATGTCAGCTTAGTTCTGATGTCAGCTAAGTTCTGATGTCAGCTAAGTTCTAATGATCTTTTTTTTCTTTCTTTCTTTCTTCCTTTTTTTTTTCCCTCAAGACAAGGTTTCTCTGTGTAGCTTTGGAGCCTGTCCTGGAACTCGATCTGTAGACCAGGCTGGCCTTGAACTCACAAGAGATCTGCCTGCCTCCCCCCCCCCCCCCAGTGCTGGGATTAAAGGCGTGTGCAACCACCACCCTGCCTAAATTCTGATCTTGATCCTCTTTGTCACACTAGCTTTCTGTGGACAAATAGGAAGCTTCACCATTCCCTTATGGAAGGGGCCTGTAAATTCTACAGTGTAGAAACTCAGGACAAAGGTGGATTCCTGAAGACAGGCAATGGAATAAGGCAAGAACTGCAATGGGCGGTATACAGCTAGCCAGTCTCTGCCCAGATACTCCTTAATGGCAGTGTGACTTTAGGTAAATGACATCACCTGCAAGTTTCTTCATCTGTAAAAGGGGGAAGGGGTAACATCTTTGCCTCATAGGCTTAGAGATGCTACATATGAAGGCTTAGTGCTATCAGGTGGCTGTGGCCCACGCCTTTAATCCCAGAACTCAGGGGGCAGAGGCAGGTGGATCTCTGAGTTTGAGGCCAACCTGGTCTGCAGAGCAGAAACATGCTCAGTAAATGTTGTTATTTGTGTGTTGATCCTCATTTCCTGTCACGTTTCACAATGGCCGTGAGTTTGGACCCCGAAAGGATAGGACAAACAGTTATACCCCTGCCATCCCAGCACTTGGGAGATAGAGGCAAGAAGAGGATCAGTTCTACTAAGCCAGTTTAAGGCCAGCCTGGGCTACGTTATGAAACTCATCTCAAACAAAGCAAAACAAAACGAGAAACAAGAAGTCTGGACCCCAGAGTCAGACTGTACAACTCAGGTTTCTGATACTTACTTTCCTGTGACTTTGGGCAGCCCTCCTTGCTTCTCAATTTTCTCATTAGCAAAATGAGTAGCAGGTTCCCATCTTATGTGACTCTTATGAAAATTATCTAAGATAGCGCATATAAAACAGTATAGAGCCTGGAATCTCATCAGTTAAGGGATGGGGCTGTTTTGTTAAGTTGGTGCAGGGAGCAGGCTTCCTATAAAGAATGTGAGTTTAGTCAGGCATGGTAGTCTACAGTCTCAGCACTTGGTGGTAAAGGCAGGAGGATTAGGAAGCCAAGGCCATTCTTGGCTATGTATGGATTTCAAAGCTAGCCTGGGATACCTACAACATAGTCTTTTTTAAAAGGCCAGGAAGATAGATAACTCATGGGTCAAGCCATTTGCTGCTCAGTCTTGACAACCTGAGTTCAATTCCCAGAACCAACCTCAAGGTGGAAGAAAGACTGACTTCAGACAGTTGTCCTTAGAGATGCCATGCCCTCTCCATCATGCATACACATAATTATAAATAAATTTTTAAAATAATTTTATTTAACTTTATTTTGTGTGCATTGGTGTGACGGTGTCAGATCTCCTAGAACTGAAGTCTCAGACAGTTGTGAGCTGCCATGTGGGTGCTAGGAATTGAACCTGTGTCTTCTGGAAGAGCAGCCAGTGCTCTTAACCTCTGAGCCATCTCTCTAGCCCTATAAATACAATTTAAAAGTAAAAAAGGGAGCAGGGCATTGGTGGTGTACGCCTTTAATCCCAGCACTTGGGAGGCAGAGCCAGGTGGA